>NC_056745.1:76238709-76454853 GCF_019279795.1 Protopterus annectens
ATTCTAACCTCTGTACAGGTAACCACATGCTGCTCACTGGGTGCTTATTCTAACCTGTGTATAGGTAACCACATGCTGCTCATTGGGTGCTTATTCTAACCTCTGTATAGGTAACCACATGCTGCTCATTGGGTGCTTATTCTAACCTCTGTATAGGTAACCACATGCTGCTCATTGGGTGCTTATTCTAACCTCTGTATAGGTAACCACATGCTGCTCATTGGGTGCTTATTCTAACCTCTGTATAGGTAACCACATGCTGCTCATTGGGTGCTTATTCTAACCTCTGTATAGGTAACCACATGCTGCTCATTGGGTGCTTATTATAACCCCTGTATAGGTAACCACATGCTGCTCATTGGGTGCTTATTCTAACCCCTGTATAGGTAACCACATGCTGCTCACTGGGTGCTTATTCTAACCTCTGTATAGGTAACCACATGCTGCTCATTGGGTGCTTATTCTAACCTCTGTACAGGTAACCACATGCTGCTCATTGGGTGCTTATTCTAACCTCTGTATAGGTAACCACATGCTGCTCATTGGGTGCTTATTGTAACCTCTGTATAGGTAACCACATGCTGCTCATTGGGTGCTTATTCTAACCTCTGTACAGGTAACCACATGCTGCTCATTGGGTGCTTATTCTAACCTCTGTATAGGTAACCACATGCTGCTCTTTGGGTGCTTATTCCAACCTCTGTATAGGTAACCACATGCTGCTCATTGGGTGCTTATTCTAACCTCTGTACAGGTAACGACATGCTGCTCATTGGGTGCTTGTTCTAACCTCTGTATAGGTAACCACATGCTGCTCATTGGGTGCTTATTCTAACCTCTGTATAGGTAACCACATGCTGCTCACTGGGTGCTTATTCTAACCTCTGTATAGGTAACCACATGCTGCTCATTGGGTGCTTATTCTAACCTCTGTACAGGTAACCACATGCTGCTCATTGGGTGCTTATTCTAACCTCTGTATAGGTAACCACATGCTGCTCATTGGGTGCTTATTCTAACCGCTGTATAGGTAACCACATGCTGCTCATTGGGTGCTTATTCTAACCTCTGTATAGGTAACCACATGCTGCTCATTGGGTGCTTATTCCAACCTCTGTATAGGTAACCACATGCTGCTCATTGGGTGCTTATTCTAACCTCTGTACAGGTAACCACATGCTGCTCATTGGGTGCTTATTCCAACCTCTGTATAGATAACCACATGCTGCTCATTGGGTGCTTATTCTAATCTCTGTACAGGTAACCACATGCTGCTCTTTGGGTGCTTATTATAACCTCTGTATAGGTAACCACATGCTGCTCATTGGGTGCATATTCTAACCTCTGTATAGGTAACCACATGCTGCTCATTGGGTGCTTATTCTAACCTCTGTATAGGTAACCACATGCTGCTCATTGGGTGCTTATTCTAACCTGTGTATAGGTAACCACATGCTGCTCACTGGGTGCTTATTCTAACCTCTGTATAGGTAACCACATGCTGCTCATTGGGTGTTTATTCTAACCTCTGTATACGTAACCACATGCTGCTCATTGGGTGCTTATTCTAACCTCTGTATAGGTAACCACACAAAAAGAAACAGACGGCCTGGAAGCTCCCAAAAGGAATCCTAGAAATGAACCAAAATACAATGCAGCAAGTCTGTCAGCCAGATAATAATCCAAATAGTCAAAGTCAAATAAATGTCTCTGTCAAAAGCCACCAATTTATTTAAGCCTTAAAAATATAGCTTTTCGTCAGTCCCCAAGACCAACTTCTTCAGAAATAGTTAAATGTATCTACACCAAGTTACAAAATGGCCAGTTAAGTTAAAGAGCCTGGAGAGGTAGTCTCATTGTCTGTCCGACATCCCTTATTATAGTCTAAAATGTCGCTTATGTGAAATTTTGTGTATATCCATGCATTTTATGTCACTATATTGATTTTAGAAATTGTAGTCAATTGTAGGTTAAAGTATGATTGATTTTTTATCAATGTTATTTCAGTAGTGATTTTTTTTTCCCTTTTTTTCCCTTTTTTTCCCCTTTTTTAGAAAATGTTTTTTATTAATGGAATCATGGTTTATTGCAATGTTTATTTATATCTTAGTGTGATATCATTAAAGTAAGGAAAGAGACAGGATAATGTTAATTATATATAGTGATGTTGTATCCCTTTAAAGGTGAATTAAGGGAGGTAATGTCATGGATGTAAGAGTTTAAAGGTCAAGGTGGCCATTTTGTAACTTGGTGTAGATACATTTAACTATTTCTGAAGAAGTTGGTCTTGGGGACTGACAAAAAGCTATATTTGTAAGGCTTAAATAAATTGGTGGCTTTTGACAGAGACTTTTATTTGACTTCGACTATTTGGATTATTATCTGGCTGACAGACTTGCTGCATTGTATTTTGGTTCGTTTCTAGGATTCCTTTTGGGAGCTTCCAGGCCGTCTGTTTCTTTTTGTGTGGTTCAGAAGTTTGTTTGAGTTTTCATTTTCCTTGAGTTTGAGATGGAAACACCAGCTGGTGCTTCTTTGGGTATCCAAAATATGGCGGAGGCTGGAAATTTGACGGCACTTATAAGTCTTTTGACCGATAAAGTAGAGAATCTTTCGCAACGCGTGGATTTTGTGCTGGGAGCATCGCAATCATTAACTGATACCCACCACAAGCCTGGATTACATGAACCTATTAATTCCCAACCACTTTTTGGGTCGGGATTAGCCTCCGACAGTATTCCACCAGGCCAAGCCGGTAGGTCTTTTTCGTCATCTATTATAAATTTGTCAGATGGGAAAGTGAATGTGAATGCAGATGTATTATGTGATGGTGATGCGCAGTCGAGTTACACGTTTTCTCAGTGGTTGGATCGTCCTTTTTCATTTTCAAACTGTGACTTGGGGTCAGTTGAAATTATTACACCTTCGGTGCCTTTGCGGGAGAGATTATCAGTGTTCGACCAGAAATTATTTAAATTAAGGAAGCTTCAACTTGAGGTTGCATATTTCAATGAGTGTGAACATGCTAAGGTGATACCAAAGGGGCTGAGGTCCTGGCAGTACCCAACAGGACTGGTAGAGGGATCACAGTTCCATAAAGACTTGATTGAACTGTTTGATAAACATGGGTTCGAATTACTGAATTTGATTTGCTCCCATTATAAAGCCGTCATAAACATTTTAATAAAGGACTTGAATTTATTAAATACATCAATCACGAAGGATTTAGAATTTCCCAATTTTAAGTTTGATTACGAGAGGACATTTAAAAGTATAGATCAGCATATGACCAAGATCAATATGTTGAAAACACAGAAGTTGCATAGAGACACGAAGGCATATAAAGAAGGGGTAGCGTACCCCAGACCACCTAAATCTCAAGGAAATTCATTGATCCAGACACATATACAGCTGTGACCCGACCTTCGATATGTGATTGGGAAGGGGGGGCCGAATATTAATAAGAAACCGAAGATGACATCCCAAGCGGTTATGACCGAATCTTGGATAGGAAGAATTAATTCGGAAGACCAGTCCATCATGATTAATACTGAGGAAGATGATGCAATTTTTCAAGGGGCTGCCTCGACCCAAGGGGCATCACCAGAGAAGAAACAACTGAAAAACAAAACCCGCATGAAGAAGAACTAGACATTTCCCTGGCTGAATATGAACAGCCACAAATCCTATTGAATTCTAAGAAGGATTTTAAAATATACAATTTTTCTTCTTTTCATTTTTCGATGGAGTTAGTGGATCTGTTAGCCAAAGGCATGTCCTTTGTTCCCAGTAAAAGGGCAGATCTGGCAGAGTTATTATTGGATTTAATGTTGTTCATTAGGAAATGTAATTTAAATTTGATGTTGGGGAATATAGGAGTTACTGCAACCCATTTTCAAATACTCAGCACATTTAACCCCCCTATACATCCATCTTTGTTACTCTTTGAGAGAATGTGCGAATTGGAAATCTGTTGCTCCATTGAGATGAGGGCAACCACCAATTATAATATCACGAAGGAAGAGTGGGAGTCATTGAATCTCCTAAGAGGCTCTCCAGTTCGGGTGATGCAGCCAGACAAGGGGGGGTGGGTTAGTAGTGATGGAGTTGGCAGATTACAATGAGAGAATGGCAGTGGCAGCTGGTGACTTCAAATCAAAGGGGGGCTGCAGGAGACAGCTGAATGGGTGGGGTCAATGGGGAAGGGGTGTGGCCAACCAGAAAGGGGAGGAGCTATGCTCAAAACTACAAAAACTAACTTTAATTAAATACGCTGCCCTGGGTGGCAAACCATCATTATGAGAGTCCAATCAAGACAAAAATAAGTGTAGAAGAATAAAAATATTTCAATGCATTGGCTGCATGACAGCTTACTTAATATTTAGATGGAAACAAAAGGTTGTGAGGCATGAAAAAATAAATTACTTTTTAAATAAATTACTGGAATGCCAGTCAAAATCAAGTACAAGCAAAACCAGAAGCACTCAACTCAAACCACTTCTCCTTGCACTCCAGTTCTAATTATAATTTATATTCAGCTTTATTAAAGTTCCAAGTAACATGCTGAAAGTAAAAATCTCTGTGATGCCCCCACTTGTAAAAATGTTTCTTATTCAAAAAAGACCTGCTGCCTGACAACTATCTACTTGTTTCATGAGGAAAACATGTAAGTAAAAAATGAAAAGCAAACAAGAAACAAGCTCAAGATACATTGCTTAAAGGATTACTGTACAGGTTATGGACCACACATGACTGGCATTCTGTTTAGTTTACAGGTAAAGTCTGTAGAGATGACTGGAAGTCCCAACAAGTGTAATGAGCTTTTTAAAATAATGAAATCCTGTCCTTTAATACCCAAGGCTTATACATTATCTAGTCAAGTATTCTCTGCATGGCAACAACAGAAAGACTTTCAATGTTGGCAATTCTTTAACAGTATGCTTATTAAAGCTTACTTGCATCTTACGATCTCAGACAAGCTTACCTTATGGTCATTAAAGCATTGCTACTTAAACACAGAGCAACAGGCACTTTGAGTAATAAGCATAAATCAACAGTACAAAAATATGACAGAAACCAGACCTTTCTGCAAAATCAAGGACAGATGAAAAGCCACTGTAGTACTTGTGTCTACCTTGGATGGGGGGGGGGGAGGGCACACTGCACATTTACACTGCATAACTACTCCTTGCGTTGCTTGGACACATCCAGAGTCAGTACATGGTGGAGTGGGGTGCAACAAGTATGTCACAATTTGAAATGTTTCTGGCTGACTGTGATGGCCCTGACATGTGTCATACCTCTCAACCTCAGAGCAAGAAATCTGGACAAAGCCATACACAGAAGTGGGACAAATGCCCACAAATAAGGACTTTTTAAATATTGCTCTAATAAACTTAGAACGATAATAGAATAGGTCTTGCATTAGTATGACTTTTCTGAAGGGTATAACATCTGAAACTCAAATGTCTGTCATTATTTTCTAACTTCAGTCTTTAGTGATTTGTCACTAATTTGCCAAAAAACACAATTATATGAAAAATGGACCAAATGTGATGCAAAAATATAGAATAGCCACACAATACAGCTGGGAACCTGTCAAAGAAGGGACACTTTAATATTAGTACTGCTAACTTGAGCAGCTGACAAAATAAAAGAATCTACATGCATTTCAAGTAATCTATAACTTTGATTATTACAGTTATTTCTTAATTGTAAACCCTCCATGTTTTCTTCCAAAATTGTTATTTTGCAGAGGGATTGTTAGGGGGAAAAGCAACATTTTAAGCCAAAATCAGAGACAGTTGAGAGGTTGGCTATGCCTAATTCTATAAAACAATTTATTTGCATGTACCTCTCAACCTGTTAATGCAGTAAATCTGAACAAGGCCAAATGTACTGGGGCAACATATAAACAGTACTAAAAATTGCTTTTGTAGAAATTGAGACAGTTGATAGAATAACAGTTCTTACTTTTGCATGCATTTTTCTGAAGGTTATGAAGTCTGAAACTCAGTGTATCATTATTTAGTGACTTAATTTCTAAATGATTTGCCAGAAAACTACAAATTTTATGAAGAACAAACCAAAAATAAGAAGCAAAAATCTATTCATTCTTTGAAAATCTGGACAGTTGGGAGGTATAGTTCAGCTGGGCCTGTCTGAGTTTAATGCCCTTCCCCCCTGACAAAATCACGGTTGAATGGAGCCTCTGCAGCCATTTCAATGAACCATTACTTGGCTATTTCACTCCATTTACCATAAACACTAATGTGCATACTGCTTTACTTGTATGAGGAGTTGGACTTAATTTGAAAGTTTTATTTTGTATTTTACAGCACAAACACTAAGTCATCTGCTAAACAAAGCAATGCAGTCTCACAATGAAAACTTAGCATTAAAACTTCTCTGCCCTTGAAACTCACATTCATTGAAACAGCATTGAAACCCACATTCAAAGAAAATACATTTTGCCAGTGGCAGATAAAGATTAATTTTGGGCTGTTTTCAAATCATAGGCCCCTTGCATATGAAACATACATGTGCTCTTTGATACACCTTCCTCATCGTACTAAATTATATTCCTTGTACAATATATTACAGTTGTTAGAGGGCATTTTAAATTTGTTTTGAACATTTTTCCAGTAAGCAATGAAACAAAATGCATGCACCCATAATGACAAAACTGCCCAGTTCAGAACATTTATCATAAAAGTCTACTCAGACTTCCGCAGTCCACCATTATCAGTAAATATGCACAATTCTACAGTCCACCGTTATCAGTAAATATGCACAATTCTACAGTCCATTATCAGTAAATATGCACAATTCTACAGTCCATTACCAGTAAATATGCACTCTCTCTGAAGAAGTAAAAGTCATCTAAATAATTCCACATTAAAGAAATCTGTAACTAATGAAGAGGTTGCTGCTAGCAAACACCTTTATATTTCATGGTTTCATTGAAAAATAAAGTGCCTGTTGCCCCTCAGGAATAAATTGGCTATATTACATTAAAAAAATGATAAGCTAGTAATATTGCAAGAGATAGATGGCAAACTGATAACGGACTCATAGTTAGTATTTTCACCAAGGAGAACATTCTCAATACAGCAGCATCCACCCCTTGTGGGAGTAGAACCCACAGCCTTCTACATAAAAGGTAAGTACACAACTTGTTGTGCTATTAACAAGGTAAACCAACTTCACTTAAGCAGCACTAAACTTCTGTTCCCCTGCAGCTCTCAGCTCCTTGTAAAATCTACTCAATACTCAACTTCGCAGCACAAGAAAACTGGAAAAAGCCAAAATGTATTGGGGGGGGGGGTCAAAAGCCCAAAAACCAGGGACACAAACATTGCTTGTATAATCTTGGAAAGTTGCTAGAACCATACATTTTACTGCCAAGCTCCCTGTGCAAAACAGAGCAACATACCACTACGCCAAATCAGCTGCTTTGTAAAAGAGGAAGACTGAAACTTAAATAGCTATCATTTAGTGAATTTAGTTCTCACCATAGCTATCAACCTCTTAGTACAAAACACCTGGACAAACCCAGTAATGAGGGAATACAGCCCTCAAACATTCAGTGAATTCAGTTCTTGCCATAGCTGTCAACCTTAGCACAAAAAACCTGGACGAAGCCAATAATGAGGGAATACAGTCCCAAAAATAGGGACACATTTCAAATATTCATCTTATAAACTTAGAAAATTGCTAGAATAAAAGGTTGTGTTACGGTTGTGTTACTGTGTATTTTTTGAAGAACATGAAGTCTGAAATTCAAATGCCTGTCAATTTTACTGCTGACAGAATAAATATTTTCAGCAGAGACCCAGGGAGAAATACTGCAGACACGTCTTTGTAAAATGGCAGGGCACCAGAGCAAATCCACACAAACACAGGGAGGAGATGCAGACTCCACACAGAAGGCACCCCGCCCAAGAATCAAACCAGATAACCTATAGCTGTGAGGCAACAATACTACCACGGCACCATCAAATATGCAAGGACTTAAACATTCAGATTCCTGAAGTCTGAAATTCAAATGCCTGTCAATTTTATTTAACATTTGTTAATCAGGACAGCCTGACTTGGAACAAAAAAACAATTTTCGGCAGAGGCCCAGGAAGAAATAATGCAGACATGTCTTTGTAACATGGGAGGACACAAAAGCAAACCCACACAAACACAGGAAGAAGATAAAGACCCCGCAAAGAAGGCACCCCAACCAAGAAGCAAACCTGAAAACCTGCAGCTGGGAGGCAACAATGCTACAACTGCCCCATCAAATATCAAGCATGGCAACATTTACAAACCACAGATATTATGAGGAACAGATCAGATCAAACATGAGGCAAAAATCTGCAGTTTTTTTTCCACAAATGGTGGTGGGTAGGGAAGTAAGTTCTTTAACACCTGCATACAAGGTACAGGGTTCAAACCTGAGGTATTTCCTCACACACAAACACCTGTAATAACAAACCTCAAAAACTAAATATACTGCACTGGGTGCCAAACAGTTGTCATGAGAGTCCAATCAAGACAAAATGAAGTGTTGAAGAATAAAAATATTTCAGTGCATTGGCTGCATGACAGCTTAATATCTAGACGGAAACAAAAAAGGTTGTGAGGCATGAAAAAATAAATTACTTTTTTTAAATACATTAATGGAATGCCAGTCAAAATCAAGTATAAGAAAAACAAGCAGCACTCAACTCAAACCACTTCTTGCACTGCAGTTCTAATAATTTATATTCAGCTTTATTAAAGTAACAAATAACATGCTGAAAGTAGAAATCTCTGATGCCCCCACTTGTAAAAATGTTTCTTATCCAAAAAAAGACGTGCTGCCTGACATCTACTTGTTTCATGGGGAAAACATGATCAAAGTAAAAAATGAAAAGCAAACAAGAAATAAGCTCAAGATACATTGCTTAAAAGGATTACTGTACAGGTTATAGACCACGCGATTGGCATTCGGTTTATGGTTAAAGCCTGCAGAGATGACTGTCTGTAAGTCTCCAAGTGTAATGAGACTCTTAAAATAATGTAATTCTGTCCTTTATTACAAATACTGGCATATGCATTTCAATACCCAAGGCTTATACATTATCTAGTTAAGTATTCTCTACATGGCAACAGAAAGGCTTTCAATGTTGGCAATTCTTTAACAGTATGCTTATTAAAGCTTACTTGCATCTTGCAATCTCAGCCAAGCTTACCTGATGGTCATTAAAGTATTGCTACTTAAACACAGAACAACAGGCACTTTGAGTAATAAGCATAAATCAACAGTACAAAAAATATGACAGAAACCAGACCATTCTGCAAAAATCAAGGACAGATGAAAAGCCACTCTAGTACTTGTGTCTACCTTGGATGGGTGGGATTCTCTGCACATTTACACTGCATAACTACTCCTTGCCTTGCTTCGACACATCCAGAGTCACTACATGGGGGAGTGGGGTGTAACAAGTATGTCACAGTTTGAAGTGTCTCTGGCTGACTTGTGATGGTCCTGACACATTTGTCATACCTCTCAACCTCAGAGCAAGAAATCTGGACAAAGCCATACAAAGAAATGGGACAAAGGCCCAAAAATAAGTACTAAAAAATGCTCTTCTATAAACTGGGACAGTTGATAGAACAGGTCTTACTTTAGCATGGATTTTTCTGAAGGTTATGAAGTCTGAAACTAGGTGTGTCACTATTTAGTGACTTAATTCCTAAATGATTTGCCAGAAAACCACAAATTTTTATGAGGAACAAATCAAAAATAAGAAGCAAAAAATCTATTCATTCTTTGAAAATCTGGACAGTTGGGAGGTATGGTTCAGCTGGGGCTGTCTAAGTTTGCCGCCCTTCCCCTTCACAAAACCATGGTCGAATGGAGCCTCCCTGCAGCCATTCCAACGATCCATTACTTTGCTATTTCACTCCATTTACCATAAACACTAATGTGCATACTGATTTACTTCTATGATGATTTGAACTTCATTTGAAAGTTTTATTTCTGCATTTTACAGCACAAACACTAAGACATCTGCTAAACAAACTTGGCATTAAACCTTCTCTGCCCTTGAAACTCACATTCACTGAAACAACATTAAAATCCACATTCAAAGAAAATACATTTTACTCGTGGCAGATAAAAATTAATTCTGGGCTGTTTTCAAATCATAGGCCCCTTGCATATGAAACACGTGTTCTTTGATACACCTTCCTATTGCTTTGAACATTTTTCCAGTAAACAATGAAACAAAACTGTCCAATTCAGAACATTTCCATCATAAAAGTCTACTCAAACTTCTACAGTCCACTATTATCAGTAAATATGCACAATTCTACAGTCCACCATTATCAGTAAATATGCACAATCTCTGAAGTAGTAAAAAAGGCATCTAAATAATTCCACGTTAAATAAATCTGTAATTAAGAGGTTGGTGCTAGCAATCACCTTTATATTTCATGGTTTCTTCGAACAATAAAGTGTCTGATGCCCCTGTGGAATAAATTGCCTAAATTACATTAAAAATAAGCTAGTAATATTGCAATAGGAAATGGATGGTAAACTGATAACAGGCTCATAATTAGTATCTTAACTTTCAGTACAGCAGCATTCACCCCTTATGGGAGTAGAACCAACAACCTTCTGCATCAAAAGCAAGCACACAGCCTGGTGTGCTATTAGCACTAAACTTCTCTTCCCCTGCAGCTCTCAGCTCCTTGTAAAATCTACTCAATACTCAACTGCATCTCAACTTCGCAGCACAAGAAGTCTGGAAAAAGCCAAATTTATTGGGGTGGGTCAAAAGGGCAAAAACCAGGGACACATTCAACATTGCTTGTATAATCTTGGAAAGCTGCTAGAATAAAATGCTGTGTTACCACGGTACCATCATACATTTTACTGCCAAAGTCCCTGTGCAAAAAAAGAGTCAGAACATACCACTATGCCAAATCACCTGCTTTGTGAAAGAAAAATGCTGTGTTACCACCGTACATTTTACAGACAAGGTCCCTGTGCAAAACAGTCAAGAGCAACATACCACTACGCCAAATCAGCTGTTTTGTGAATGAGAGGAAGACTGAAACTTAAATGGCTATCATTTAATGAATTCAGTTCTCACCATAGCTGTCAACCTCTTAGCACAAAACACCTGGACAAACCCAGTAATGAGGGAATGCAGCCCTCAAACATATTCAGTGAATTCAGTTCTTGCCATAGCTGTCAACCTTAGCACAAAAAGCCTGGACAAAGCCACTAACAGGGTATTACATTCCCAAAAATAAGGAAACATTTCAAATAGTCACCTTATAAACTTAAAAAATTGCTATAATAAAAGGTTGTGTTACTATATATTTATTGCTAGAATAAAAAGTTGTTTTACTATGTATTTTCTGAAGACTATGAAGTCTGAAATTCAAATGCCTGTCAATTTTACTTGTGATGGAACAAAAACAATTTTCAGCAGAGGCCCAGGGAGAAATACTGTAGACACGTCTTTGTAAAATGGCAGGATACCAGAGCAAATCCACACAAACACAGAGATAAGATGCAGACTCCACAAAGAAGGCAGCCCAGCCAAGAATCAAACCACAAATCCTATAGCTGTGACTCCGAGGCAACAATACTGCCACTGCACCATCAAATATGTAAGAAATTAAACATTCAGAAACCTGAAGTCTGAAATTCAAATGCCTGTCAATTTTATTTAACATTTGTTAATCAGGACAGTCTGACTTGGAACAAAAAAAACAATTTTCAGCAGAGGCCCAGGAAAAAAATAATGCAGACATGTCTTTGTAACATGGGAGGACACAAATGCAAACCCACACAAACACAGAAAGAAGATACAGACCCCACAAAGAAGGAACCCCAGCCAAGAATCAAACCTGAGAACCTGCAGCTGTGAGGCAATAATGCTACCAGTGCACCATCAAATAAAAGCAAACCCCACACAAACACAGGGAGAAGATACAGACCCCACAAAGAAGGAACCCCAGCCAAGAATCAAACCTGAGAACCTGCAGCTGTGAGGCAACAATGCTACTACTTCACCATCAAATATCAAGCATTGCAACATTTACAAACCACAGATATTATGAGGAACAGATCAGATAAAATATGAGGCAAAAATCCGCAATTTTTTTTACAAATGGTGGTGGGTAGGGAACTCAAGTCTTTAACACCTGCATACAGGGTACAGGGTTCAAGCCTGAGGTATTCCCTACCACAACACCATGAGCACCTGGGGCATTTACACACACACACACACACACCTGTTGTCCATACTAACCAGTTTCACAAGCACCATATATTCAACACTTACCTATCCTCCAACGTTAGATCCAAACCCCTTCCCGCGCAATACTCCAACAACTCGTGAGAGTAGATCACATCCAAAACCCTTTCCTGATGAGACTGCAGCTCCCATTCCTGCTGCTTGTGTTGCAGTCCGGCCGTGCTGTATAATCCCAGCGTGTCTGTGCACAGATGTCTCCTTGCGTTTGTATAATCCCAGCGTGTCTGTGCACAGATGTCTCCTTGCGTTTCCCTATCAGTCCTGCCGGACTGCCGTGAGCATGCGCATACAGTAGACCAGTACTCTTGTCTACTGTGCATGCGCGTAGTCTGTGAAAATTAAAACTTTTTTTTTTAATTTTTTGAGTTCTTATTGGTTTGAGGGGGCTGCAGTCCGGCAGTCCGATAGTACGGGCCGCCCCTGGAGAATGGAGACAATCTTGTCTTCGGAAAGTTATGTGACTATTTCCTTGAATGAATTGAATGGGCATTTGGCAAGGATCCGTATGTATTTTGAAGATATGTTCATGAATGGGTCTATAGACAAGAGTATTTTTAATTATATAGCAATGGCATCCCCTAGGATACCTGTGGTTTTTGGTAACCCCAAGATTCACAAGGATGTCCATCACCCTCCAATGAGACAGCTGGTAAGTGCAAAGGGGAGCATAACTTATGCAGCAGCTAAAGTAGTCGATACTTTATTAAAAAAATATGTTAAACTTGAGCAGCATATATCTAGGGGTTCCTGGTCCTTTTTGACAAAGGTGAATTCTTTAACCCTTAAACCAGGTGATGTTTTCCTCACCATAGATGTGGTTGATTTGTATTCTTCAATACCCCAATATATTGCAGTAGATTGGGTAGAGGAAAGGTTATTAGCAAGGGGTGCCCCCAAAGAGGAGATCTCAATGGTGAGAGAACTTTTGGACATAATCCTTACCTGTAATTTTGTGACTTTCAATCAGAAATATTATCATCAGACAAAAGGTGTCCCAATGGGGTCACCATGTGGGGGGAGTGTAGCCAATTTGGTTTTGGCATCATGGGAAAGCAACTTTGTGTTCAAGCATCCAGTTATATCAGAGAGGGTACATCTGTATACAAGGTTTTTGGATGATATTTTCATAGTCATGGAAGGAAATAGAGAGGTAGCTGATAGCTTAGTGAATGATTTGAATATTTCAACTGATTTTTTGAAATTTACCTGGGACTACCAGGAAAATAAGGTCACTTACTTGGATGTCGAGTTAATTAAATCATCTGAAAATGGAAATACGGTGGCCAAGATTTATCGTAAACCTACGTGGTCCAATAGCTACCTACATTTTGACAGCAATCATCCTTACCATCAAAAACGTGCGATCATGAAAGGACAATTAGTCCAAGTGGCTAGGATGGTGACCTTGTATGCTGATTTTTTGTTGGAAATGGAAAGAATTAAAGAATTGTTTTCCAATAGAGGCTACCCGACCCCCATGTTGGTAGAGCTGATAATGGAGGAAAAACATAAGAGAAGATCTGGTTTTTACCAACCACTCTTGGAGTCACATCAGGGGGTATTGAATGTACATAATGAGTCAGAAAATAATTCTCAGTTTATCAATCAGTCCATGAGGTTTGTAATGACCTATAGTTTGGATGCTCCAGGAATAAGTTCCATCATTAAAAGATTTTGGGCTGTTGCAATCAGTGAGTTTGATGGGTTACAGCAGTTAGGTCAACTGGCAAAATTTACCTATAGAAAAGGCCCAGGCTTAAAAAATATCTTAGAAGGTTATTCGGGAGTAACAAACACAAGATCTGGAATGTTCACATGTAATTCATGTAGATATTGCAGACAACCAAGAACCAGGAACAAACCAGTGAAAACGAAACTTGGAACACTAGAGAGACCCAAAAGCACAATAGTTCCTTAACGCAACTTTATTATAAAACACAAAAAGCATTTTCGCTACTCTCAGTAGGTAGCTTCTTCAGAGGAAGTTGAAACATAAAAAGAGCGCCAAACTTTTTAGATGAATAAAAATTCTTAATTTCGCCACAGAACATCTTGAGCAAAATGCCTTCACAAGCATCTCGGACATGAAGCATTCCGAGCAGAATGCTTTTACAAAAAAACTTTTAGAATATATTTAAAAATAAGTGCATCCAAAATTTTATTTTAAAAGTCAATTTTACACAAAAAATATATAATATGTATCTATATAAAAATCAGTAGAAAATAAACCTCTTTAAATACATCAAGAAAGTCAGTATTCATAAAAGTCTGAATATGAATTCATGCCTGTTAAAACATGTTATAAAAAGCACCTAAAGTTGTCTAATGAAAAATATATATATCTCCTAAACATCGTGAATGTGCAACATCCAAGTCACTTTCAAAGAGAGGGGGATATATATGGCATAATATTTATACTTAAATATATCTATAAATAAGTAGACAATAAAACAACAAGAAACGTGTCTAAATATATAAAATATAATAATAACCAAGACAGAAAATGGATCCATAATTGGTTATCTCAAATAAGATTTATATTTTAATACTGGTGCTATGTTACAGCTTTCATTAAGACCAGGTGTATTAAAGGCATCCAGCTTGAGTTGCCACACCAGTTCGCGGTTCTCTAACAAAAGAGAAATTGGTCCGCCTCTGGTAGTAGTGGGTATGTGATCTATGCCCATGAAAAGAAAACTATGACATGGGTTGTTCACAATGTGCTTAGCTAACGCATTTTCGCATTTGCTGTCATGATGGCATAACAATGTTGGTAAATGCGTTCCTTAAAATTTCTGTCGGTCTTTCCAACATAGAAGGCTGGACAGCAGGCGCAAAATGCCACATAAATGATTGATTTAGTGTCACAGTTAATTCTAAATTGGATGTCATACTTTTTCTGCCCTATGCAGAAAGAACAACTTTATAACATTGCACCAGTTACATAAACCACATGCAAATGAACCCTTAACTCTGTTGTAAGTGTTGCTTCCTGAACCCCTCTGCAATAGTTCTTTGATATTACTTCCTCTCTTATATACTATTCGCGGTTTTGCCCCCAGTTTCTCCAATAACAAGGGGTTACTGGAAATGAAATGCCAATTCTTGTCAATAATTCCTTCAATGTGCTTGGAATTTAAATTGAAAGTAGTAATAAAACTACTTGGATACTCCGGCAAATTCATTTCCGAAGTGACAACATTAGAACGCCTAGTGAGAGTGGAAATTGAGGTATCTAGAACATCCATTGTGTTAGAACAGTCCACTAGTTCACCAACAAGCAGTGGCTTGTAAAAGCCTTTTGTTCTCTTAGATTCTACCTCACAAATCAAATCATCAATTAAATTTCGGGGATAACCCCGATTAATAAACAACTCTTTCAAGAACGCACATTCTGATGTAAAGTCTACTAAATCACTACACATCCTTACAGCCCTCACCAGCTGTCCTTTCACAATGGCCCTTTTTATTTAGAAGGGTGAGAGCTAGTGTAGTGCAGAAAGGAATTAACATATGTGTCCTTTCTGAAAATAGTAGACTTAAGCTTTGAAGTAGATGGAACTTTTGTCAACCTAACATCAAGGTAGTCAATCTCATCACTTGCAAATCTGTGCGTAAATTTCAAAAAAGATGTCGTTTGGTTGAGGTAATCTACAAATGATTGTGCTAGCCTAGCGTCCCCTTTGAAAAGGATAAAAACATCATCAAGGAAACGAGTGTAGTAGCCAATTTTATCTTTCCATACTGGGTGGTTAAAAACAAAATGTTTTTCCCAGTAAGCCATGAATATATTTGCTACACAAGCCCCACAAGGGGAGCCCATTGCTACCCCCTGTTTTTGGATGTAAAATTCCCTTTCAAAGGTGAAAAAATTTGAGGACAAGACAATATCTAAAAGCTCAGTGACGTTGTCAATTTCGGTTCTTGGAGCCTCTAGTTCGACTAAGAGCAACCCCACCCATTCCGTAGCTTCCTGATGTGGAATAGAGGTATACAAATCGACAACGTCAATTGTGAGAAAGTTAAAAGAACCTTCCAAACAGATGTTGTTCATATTTGATAAAAAAGACCAGGAATCTTTACAAATGCTTGGGATCAACCTCAGGTATTTTGAGAGCACAAAGTCTATGTATTTAGAACAAGGGTAGGAGATCGAAGACCTCCCATCAACCAGTGCTCTCATCGGTGGATCTTCTAGGTTTTTGTGAACCTTGGGTATCCCAAACATAACAGGATGTTAGGTTGACAAAAGTTCCATCTACTTCAAAGCTTAAGTCTACTATTTTCAGAAAGGACACATATGTTAATTCCTTTCTGCACTACACTAGCTCTCACCCTTCTAAATTAAAAAGGGCCATTGTGAAAGGACAGCTGGTGAGGGCTGTAAGGATGTGTAGTGATTTAGTAGACTTTACATCAGAATGTGCATTCTTGAAAGAGTTGTTTATTAATCGGGGTTATCCCCGAAATTTAATTGATGATTTGATTTGTGAGGTAGAATCTAAGAGAACAAAAGGCTTTTACAAGCCACTGCTTGTTGGTGAACTAGTGGACTGTTCTAACACAATGGATGTTCTAGATACCTCAATTTCCACTCTCACTAGGCGTTCTAATGTTGTCACTTCGGAAATGAATTAGCCGGAGTATCCAAGTAGTTTTATTACTACTTTCAATTTAAATTCCAAGCACATTGAAGGAATTATTGACAAGAATTGGCATTTCATTTCCAGTAACCCCTTGTTATTGGAGAAACGGGGGCAAAACCGCGAATAGTATATAAGAGAGGAAGTAATATCAAAGAACTATTGCAGAGGGGTTCAGGAAGCAACACTTACAACAGAGTTAAGGGTTCATTTGCATGTGGTTTATGTAACTGGTGCAATGTTATAAAGACAGGTTGTTCTTTCTGCATAGGGCAGAAAAAGTATGACATCCAATTTAGAATTAACTGTGACACCAAATCAATCATTTATGTGGCATTTTGCGCCTGCTGTCCAGCCTTCTATGTCGGAAAGACCGACAGAAAATTTAAGGAACGCATTTGCCAACATTGTTATGCCATCAGGAACAGCAAATGTGAAAATGCGTTAGCTAAGCACATTGTGAACAACCCATGTCATAGTTTTCTTTTCATGGGCATAGATCACATACCCACTACTACCAGAGGCGGACCAATTTCTCTTTTGTTAGAGAACCGCGAACTGGTGTGGCAACTGAAGCTGGATGCCTTTAATACACCTGGTCTTAATGAAAGCTGTAACATAGCACCAGTATTAAAATATAAATCTTATTTGAGATAACCAATTATGGATCCATTTTCTATCTTGGTTATTATTATATTTTATATATTTAGACACGTTTCTTGTTTTATTGTCTACTTATTTATAGATATATTTAAGTATAAATATTATGCCATATATATCCCCCTCTCTTTGAAAGTGACTTGGATGTTGCACATTCACGATGTTTAGGAGATATATATATTTTTCATTAGACAACTTTAGGTGCTTTTTATAACATGTTTTAACAGGCATGAATTCATATTCAGACTTTTATGAATACTGACTTTCTTGATGTATTTAAAGAGGTTTATTTTCTACTGATTTTTATATAGATACATATTATATATTTTTTGTGTATAATTGACTTTTAAAATAAAATTTTGGATGCAATTATTTTTAAATATATTCTAAAAGTTTTTTTGCAAAAGCATTCTGCTCGGAATGCTTCATGTCCGAGACGCTTGTGAAGGCATTTTGCCCAAGATGTTCTGTGGCGAAATGTTGTTTATAAACTTCAGGAAGTGATGTAATGACATTAAGAATATTTATTCATCTAAAAAGTTTGGCGCTCTTTTTATGTTTCAACTTCCTCTGAAGAAGCTACCTACTGAGAGCAGCGAAAACGCTTTTTGTGTTTTATAATAAAGTTGCGTTAAGGAACTATTGTGCTTTTGGGTCTCTCTAGTGTTCCAAGTTTCGTTTTCACATGTAGATATTGCAGATTTGTCAAAACGGGGCTCAAACTCCCTATACGTAATAGCATTTATACAGTAAAAGGAAGATACAATTGTAAAAGTTCCCATGTTATATATGTAGCAGTATGTAATTCCTGTCCGAGTTTTTATGTGGGGAAAACAGACAGGAAATTATGCCAACGTATATACGAACATTCTTATGCTATAAAGAAGAATAAGGAAGAAAATGCCCTGGCTAAACATATTCATGAGCACCCTGAGCATGGTTTTAATTTCATGGCAATTGACCATATTAACCTTAAGCATGGAAGGGGGATGGATTCACTTTTGTTAGAAAGGAAGGAATTGCTTTGGCAACTGAGACTCAGAGCATTTGTACCTCCGGGTCTAAATGGCATGCGGTCAATAGCATGTATATTAAAGTTAAAAAGCCTGGAGAGGTAGTCTCATTGTCTGTCCGACATCCCTTATTATAGTCTAAAATGTCACTTATGTGAAATTTTGTGTATATCCATGCATTTTATGTCACTATATTGATTTTAGAAATTGTAGTCAATTGTAGGTTAAAGTATGATTGATTTTTTATCAATGTTATTTCAGTAGTGATTTTTTTTCCCTTTTTTTTCCCTTTTTTCCCCTTTTTTAGAAAATGTTTTTTATCAATGGAATCATGGTTTATTGCAATGTTTATTTATATCTTAGTGTGATATCATTAAAGTAAGGAAAGAGACAGGATAATGTTAATTATATGTAGTGATGTTGTATCCCTTTAAAGGTGAATTAAGGGAAGTGATGTCATGGATGTAAGAGTTTAAAGGTCAAGGTGGCCATTTTGTAACTTGGTGTAGATACATTTAACTATTTCTGAAGAAGTTGGTCTTGGGGACTGACGAAAAGCTATATTTTTAAGGCTTAAATAAATTGGTGGCTTTTGACAGAGACTTTTATTTGACTTCTACTATTTGGATTATTATCTGGCTGACAGACTTGCTGCATTGTATTTTGGTTCGTTTCTAGGATTCCTTTTGGGAGCTTCCAGGCCATCTGTTTCTTTTTGTGTGGTTCAGAAGTTTGTTTGAGTTTTCATTTTCCTCTGTATAGGTAACCACATGCTGTTCATTGGGTGCTTATTCTAACCTCTGTATAGGTAACCACAAGCTGCACATTGGGTGCTTATTCTAACCTCTGTATAGGTAACCACATGCTGCTCATTGGGTGCTTATTCTAACCTCTGTATAGGTAACCACATGCTGCTCATTGGGTGCTTATTCTAACCTCTGTATAGGTAACCACATGCTCTCATTGGGTGCTTATTCTAACCTCTGTATAGGTAACCACATGCTGCGTATTGTGTATTTATTCTAACCTCTGTATAGGTAACCACATGCTGCTCATTGGGTGCTTATTCTAACCTCTGTATAGGTAACCACATGCTGCTCATTGAGTGCTTATTCTAACCTTTGTATAGGTAACCACATGCTGCTCATTGGGTGCTTATTCTAACCTCTGTATAGGTAACCACATGCTGCTCATTGGGTGTTTATTCTAACCTCTGTATAGGTAACCACATGCTGCTCATTGGGTGCTTATTCTAACCTCTGTATAGGAAACCACATGCTGCTCATTGGGTGCTTATTCTAACCTCTGTACAGGTAACCACATGCTGCTCATTGGGTGTTTATTCTAACCTCTGTATACGTAACCACATGCTGCTCATTGGGTGCTTATTCTAACCTCTGTACAGGTAACCACATGCTGCTCATTGAGTGCTTATTCTAACCTCTGTATAGGTAACCACATGCTGCTCATTGGGTGCTTATTCTAACCTCTGTATAGGTAACCACATGCTGCTCATTGGGTGTTTATTCTAACCTCTGTATAGGTAACCAAACGCTGCTCATTGGGTGCTTATTCTAACCTCTGTATAGGTAACCACATGCTGCTCATTGGGTGCTTATTCTAACCTCTGTACAGGTAACCACATGCTGCTCATTGGGTGCTTATTCTAACCTCTGTATAGGTAACCACATGCTGCTCATTGGGTGCTTATTCTAACCTCTGTATAGGTAACCACATGCTGCTCATTGGGTGCTTATTCTAACCTCTGTATAGTTAACCACATGCTGCTCTTTGGGTGCTTATTTTAACCTCTGTATAGGTAACCACATGCTGTTCATTGGGTGCTTATTCTAACCTCTGTATAGGTAACCACATGCTGCTCATTGGGTGCTTATTCTAACCTCTGTATAGGTAACCACATGCTGCTCATTGGGTGTTTATTCCAACCTCTGTATAGGTAACCACATGCTGCTCATTGGGTGCTTATTCTAACCTCTGTATAGGTAACCACATGCTGCTCATTGGGTGCTTATTCTCACCTCTGTATAGGTAACCACATGCTGCTCATTGGGGGCTTATTCTAACCTCTGTATAGGTAACCACATGCTGCTCATTGGGTGCTTATTGTAACCTCTGTATAGGTAACCACATGCTGCTCATTGTTTGCTTATTCTAACCTCTGTATAGGTAACCACATGCTGCTCATTGGGTGCTTATTCTAACCTTTGTATAGGTAACCACATGCTGCTCACTGGGTGCTTATTCTAACCTCTGTATAGGTAACCACATGCTGCTCATTGGGTGCTTATTCTAACCTCTGTATAGGTAACCACATGCTGCTCATTGGGTGCTTATTCTAACCTGTGTATAGGTAACCACATGCTGCTCATTGGGTGCTTATTCTAACCGCTGTATAGGTAACCACATGCTGCTCATTGGGTGCTTATTATAACCTCTGTATAGGTAACCACAAGCTGCTCATTGGGTGCTTATTCTAACCTCTGTATAGGTAACCACATGCTGCTCATTGGGTGCTTATTCTAACCTCTGTATAGGTAACCACATGCTGCTCATTGGGTGCTTATTCCAACCTCTGTATAGGTAACCACATGCTGCTCATTGGGTGCTTATTCTAACCTCTGTATAGGTAACCACATGCTGCTCATTGGGTGCTTATTCTCACCTCTGTATAGGTAACCACATGCTGCTCATTGGGGGCTTATTCTAACCTCTGTATAGGTAACCACATGCTGCTCATTGGGTGCTTATTGTAACCTCTGTATAGGTAACCACATGCTGCTCATTGTTTGCTTATTCTAACCTCTGTATAGGTAACCACATGCTGCTCATTGGGTGCTTATTCTAACCTTTGTATAGGTAACCACATGCTGCTCACTGGGTGCTTATTCTAACCTCTGTATAGGTAACCACATGCTGCTCATTGGGTGCTTATTCTAACCTCTGTATAGGTAACCACATGCTGCTCATTGGGTGCTTATTCTAACCTGTGTATAGGTAACCACATGCTGCTCATTGGGTGCTTATTCTAACCGCTGTATAGGTAACCACATGCTGCTCATTGGGTGCTTATTATAACCTCTGTATAGGTAACCACATGCTGCTCTTTGGGTGCTTATTCTAACCTCTGTACAGGTAACCACATGCTGCTCATTGGGTGCTTATTCCAACCTCTGTATAGGTAACCACATGCTGCTCATTGGGTGCTTATTCTAACCTCTGTACAGGTAACCACATGCTGCTCATTGGGTGCTTATTCTAACCTCTGTATAGGTAACCACATGCTGCTCATTGGGTGCTTATTCTAACCTCTGTATAGGTAACCACATGCTGCTCATTGGGTGCTTATTCTAACCTCTGTACAGGTAACCACATGCTGCTCATTGGGTGCTTATTATAACCTCTGTATAGGTAACCACATGCTGCTCTTTGGGTGCTTATTCTAACCTCTGTATAGGTAACCACATGCTGCTCATTGGGTGCTTATTCTAACCTCTGTACAGGTAACCACATGCTGCTCATTGGGTGCTTATTCTAACCTCTGTACAGGTAACCACATGCTGCTCATTGGGTGCTTATTCTAACCTCTGTATAGGTAACCACATGCTGCTCACTGGGTGCTTATTCTAACCTCTGTATACGTAACCACATGCTGCTCATTGGGTGCTTATTCTAACCTCTGTATAGGTAACCACATGCTGCTCACTGGGTGCTTATTCTAACCTCTGTATACGTAACCACATGCTGCTCATTGGGTGCTATCTTATTCTAATCCCTGAACTCACTTGTATTGAAACTCACTAAATTGTGTATACTTTTGTACCACATAATAAGCTGATGCTACCTCTTGCGAATTATATTTCCCATCATTGTGTAAATGTTATTTGTATGCTCATGTAATGTCCTTGCAAGTTTGTTAACTTCTACAATGTTTATATTTATAGTTATTTTTTTACTGGAGGTTTTCTCCCCGAGCTTCCGCTGAAAAAGGATCTGTGTCCAGTCGCACATTCATGATGAACAAATGTAAAATAAATAAATTATAAAGTCAAACTTTCCCAGTTGATAGAGCAAGATGAAGTTTACAGTCTCTCCTTATCTGACAAACTTTCTTTCAGAGATGATTTTATTGCATGTTCCTAGCTGCAGCCATTTTAAAATTAGTTCAGTGTTTCCTGAATTGGTGATGAAAAACCAAATGCTGATGAAATAAAGTTTAAAATATTTTCCCCAGTAATTATGCATTCTGTCAGTACTTTTCATGTTCAGAGAAGGCATAGTATTTAGTAGTTTGAACATGTATGAACAAGTACTTCACTGACACCAAAATGAAACATTTATTTATTTTATTTTATTATTTCTTTTTATATTTGTTTACCAGGAAAGTCCAACTGGGTAATAAATAACAATTTTCAGTGGAGACTCGGGAGAAAAGCTGCAAAGACTTAAATAACATCAAATAAAACAGTAGTACAAATGTAATTAAAAAACATATATACATAAAGATTGATAGTGGAATACACGGGGTAAAAGAAAGCATGAAGAGACACCTGTGATGTAAAATAAAAATAAATAAATAAAAATGACAATTAAATATGGCAATCAGTATATACAAACATATTAGAAAAATTGTCTACTATGCTAGAAAATAAAAATTAAAAGATACAATATCGCTCCCATGTGCAATCACTTCACTGACATCAAAATGAAACATTCGTCCAGCGACAGTAGTTTGTGCATGTATGCACACTCCCATAAATACACACGCGTACACACACACACACACACACACACACACACACACACACACACACACACACACACACGCGCGCGCGTGCACACACAGTTTAAGTACTTCCTTCTTTGTACATCCTGGCAGTAACACACATAGTGCCTAAAAATACTTTAAAATAACTAAAAAAAAAAAAAAACCTTTTCCCAAGCATGTGCTTCCTGTTCCAGATTAACTATTTCCTTCTTCTTGGCGCAGGCTGCCTTAGCCAATAGGAAGGGCTCCTGACTGCATCATTCAGCAATCCAGTGAGTTGCTAATTGAGCAACACTTCTGTCACTGCCAAATGCTGCTGATCAAACTCAACTGTTGATCGGGAAGCCTAATACCAGACTGTTTTCAAAACAACTCAGGAATTGGAAGAAGCAGATTCTTTTTTCTGGGTCTCCTCAGAACTCCGTGCAGGCATGAATGGAGTTCTGAGGACCCAAAACAGAACAGAAGGTCAATAGGTCATTTATTATTTTTAATTTAAAATAATACTTGACTTTTTGACTTATCACATTTCTTTTTTTCTCATTTTTGCTGGGGGGGGTGGGTGGGTACAGCCAAGCAGCAAGTACCATGAGCTAGAGCTGGTTAAATGATACATATAAACAGGGGCTTCACTCTTTTGTTTGCAGTTATATTTATGACAGTGGCATAATTGTTAAACCTGGCCACCTATCTCTTCCACTGGAGATTTGTATTATGAATGTGACTGTTAATATCAAACTCAGTCAGGCAGTGTATATCTAGAAACATTTTCTTTTATTTGTTCTTAGCTAAGATAATAATGGCTTTCTGGTACGGTAGTTTTCTTTTCACTATATGAGCTAAACTAGGTTTTATGAATATATTATGTAGGATTGCAGGATAGTATTACAGTCAAAGCAATGCATTAAAGTTCTGTTGTCTTCTGTGTTGTGTTCATTAGACAAAGAGATATAGTCCTGACTGTGACTCAGTACAATTGGGTTTAATAAGCAGCTCGGGTTATAGAGGAGATGGCTGTGGACAATGGTCAGTATTCCATGGACAATGGTCAGTATTTCTGTTAGGCAGAATGCAAGTCGTCTGATAATTGCAATTCTGGTGCTTTACCAAATGGGGGTGTGCAGAATCAGCATATGATCATTGGCATGAAGCTGGAACTATTGAACTGGTAATGGCACCATGCTAAGAAGATCATATGGGTTGGAGAGATTGTAAATGGTGCCACTGGTGACGTGTACACTGGGTAATACCTGTACATTACCTCATGAATGACAAATTTATAAAGATAGGGAAATTATGTATTTCTCCATGGCTAGGGGCATTTATGTTGTGGACCTTGAACCTAGGTGCTGTGATAAGAACATTTCCTATCCTTGTACCAAACCAGAAGCTATGAGGTGGGGCCTTCCCTCCAAACAGCTCTCATCCTGTGTAGAAGATGGTTACTGTTGTCCTGAGAAAGACTTAGTTTGTCAGAAAGCAAGTGGACTGATGACCACTAAGCATGGATGGAAAATGCATATACCTTCTGTGTTTGCTTTTATTAAGCATTTATTACTGCTTGATAGTACCCTAATTACACCATAACTGATGTCCTCAGACTTTTAGTTCTGATTTAAGCACTTGGGGTCCAAAATAGTTATCTTACATTAGGAAGGTTTGTGGTCTGCACTCTTGTGACAGGAGAGGTAGATTACACCCATCTGAGTTGGGAATTGCTGGTTGAAGGCTTCTTGTCTCTGTTACTCCAAAAGTGTGTTTATTCTGGTTTAAGCATTTGGGCTTAAAACTAGTTATTTTTACATTAGGAAGGTTTGTGGTCTACATCCTTGTAGCAGGAGAGGATAGCCTAAACCATTCTGAGCTGGAAATTGCTGGTGTAAGTCTTATTGTATTTTTATTTGTTTGGAGGGATAGCTTGTTTAAAATTTTGAATCTCTGAGCCTGAAGCGTTTCACAATGTTTGGCTACTATACTGCTTGAAAAGAAGGGTGCTGCTAGTTTCTGCTAAACTCTATAAAAGCTAAGACTTACATTACCATAGACACTGTTTTGGCACTTGTGTTTTACTGCATCAATTGAGTGTTTCTGTGTTGAATATCTGAATGTTTTGACTTCTTTTACAATCTTTAGTTAAAGCTACCTTGGTTCCACTTTAGTGAGAGTAGAAGGGACCTGAGTAATTTTTTTGGCCAGGGATTATGTAAAGGAAAGGAGAGCGTGTTATTTTTGAGGGCTTTGTTTGTGTTTGTTTTTTTTTATTGAATCTCTGCTGCTACTTAAGCATCGCGCTGAATTTCCTGTTTGCACTTAATTTTTAATCGTTTTTTTCTTAAAACTTGCATATTTTCTGTCCTTGACCTAGCACTCTTGTGTGGGGTCATTTACTGCACTGTTATAACTTGATATTACTTGTGAACCTCTGCTATCTCTGTAAAAAACAAAAACAAAAAAAATCTTGCTTTTTTCCCACTTTTCTGAGAGTTAAAAAAGTTCAGTTGCAGGCTTGCTGTTCCTGAACTGTTTGAAAGTTTCTGTGAGGCCATTTTTGCTTGGGCTGAAGGAGGGTCTCTGTGTTCATCAGTGGCAGTGACTAACATTGAGCAGCTTCCCTGCCCCCCGGAGAGGTGGTTACTGACTTGAAACTGTAGTTTTATTGGCCACTAGGGGTCATTTCCATGACTCCTTCATCTTCCTCTCTTAAAACCTAGTTGCCTCGTGGTTTGAGCGTCTTTTCAGGCTTGTTGGCTGTTGGTGAAGCACCCTCCAGGAGGAAAAAACGCTGAGAGAAGAAGGGAGCCACTTTTGAGATTTTAAGTATTTTTTCTCTGTTTATTTGCTAAGTTTTTCTGCATAGCTGCCTAGCTTGAGCATTTTCTGGCTTGTTAAACTTGATTTCTGTATTAGTAGCTGTATTTAGAGCACAACCAAAAGCTGTTTGCTGAATTTCCTGTTTGCACTTAATTTTAAATCGTTTTTTTCTTAAAACTTGCATATTTTCTGTCCTTGACCTAGCACTCTTGTGTGGGGTCATTTACTGCACTGTTATAACTTGATATTACTTGTGAACCTCTGCTATCTCTGTAAAAAACAAAAACAAAAAAAATCTTGCTTTTTTCCCACTTTTCTGAGAGTTAAAAAAGTTCAGTTGCAGGCTTGCTGTTCCTGAACTGTTT
The DNA here is from genome assembly GCF_019279795.1 of Protopterus annectens. NCBI lineage: Eukaryota > Metazoa > Chordata > Ceratodontiformes > Protopteridae > Protopterus > Protopterus annectens. The sequence goes on from NC_056745.1 coordinate 76,265,296, forward strand.
GAAAGTTTCTGTGAGGCCATTTTTGCTTGGGCTGAAGGAGGGTCTCTGTGTTCATCAGTGGCAGTGACTAACATTGAGCAGCTTCCCTGCCCCCGGAGAGGTGGTTACTGACTTGAAACTGTAGTTTTATTGGCCACTAGGGGTCATTTCCATAACTCCTTCATCTTCCTCTCTTAAAACCTAGTTGCCTCGTGGTTTGAGCGTCTTTTCAGGCTTGTTGGCTGTTGGTGAAGCACCCTCCAAGAGGAAAAACGCTGAGAGAAGAAGGAGCCACTTTTGAGATTTTAAGTATTTTTCTCTGTTTATTTGCTAAGTTTTTCTGCATAGCTGCCTAGCTTGAGCATTTTCTGGCTTGTTAAACTTGATTTCTGTATTAGTAGCTGTATTTAGAGCACAACCAAAAGCTGTTTGCTGAATTTCCTGTTTGCACTTAATTTTAAATCGTTTTTTCTTAAAACTTGCATATTTTCTGTCCTTGACCTAGCACTCTTGTGTGGGGTCATTTACTGCACTGTTATAACTTGATATTACTTGTGAACCTTTGCTATCTCTGTTAAAACAAAACAAAAAAAAATCTTGCTTTTTTCCCACTTTTCTGAGAGTTAATAAAGTTCATTTGCTGTCTTGCTGTTCCTGAACTGTTTGAAAGTTTCTGTGAGGCCATTTTGCTTGGGCTGAAGGAGGGTCTCTGTGTTCATCAGTGGCAGTGACTAACATTGAGCAGCTTGCCTGCACCCCGGAGAGGTGGTTACTGACTTGAAACTGTAGTTTTATTGTCCACTAGGGGTCATTTCCATAACTCCTTCATTTGTCCTCAGAGGAGTAGTTTGGGGCAGTGACTTGTGGTTTGTTGGCCATTTTGGGTCGTTTCCTGTCTTTTCCAGCCCCTGCTATAAAGCACGCTTTAGCCGATTTAGCCCGATTTAGCTGGAGTTGCCACTGTTGCACACTAGGGCAGCTCCGTTTAAGCAGGTTTAAACTATTCGGCTACCTAAAGTCCACTCTTCAAATTTTCCCTTAAAACTACCTTCCTCGAACTATACTACTGATCTAATCAGCGTATCCTATAATTAAAAAGATCATCTCTACTTGACTCCAAGTAGACTATTCTCTATCTGTTAAACGTAGCACTTGCTCCTACAGTACTTATTACCTTGATACGGCACTCTTGTCTTAGATAGTACCCCAAAAGGCAACCCCCATTTCTCGGTCACCCACGCCCCGGAATCTTTTTAAAGTTTTTTGTCTATTCCTTCTAGCATGTCGAGGGATCAGTTGCTAGTGTCCTCTCCTGCTCAGCTGGTGAACCTGGAATATTGAGGCAATGTTACAATTGCCTCATGTACACAGACAACCCTCTCCTCCTCCCACAAAACACAAATACATGCGAGAGATGCAACTATACGGCCAAACTGGAGGCTGAGCTCTCTCAACATAGGACTGGCAAGACCAGTCAGGAGGAGAAGGTTACCACACACACTATAGACCCAGTCTCACATATTACCATTACAACCTCAAATCATACACATAAACACACAAAGACATACTCGGAGGCTCTGATCAAAAATCTACCAAAACAGCAGAGGCCACCAAAGCAGACACCCAAACAACCACCACCTCAGAACACAACACCTGCAACACATAGACCTCACAGTCAGAATGTCAAACAGTCACAGCCCTTAAGGCCAAACACAATGCGAGACACACTAGTCATTGGTGACTCCATAGTCAGACACACTGACGTCCCGCTCACCAGACTGAGTAAGGAGAAGGTCACAGTAAGCTGCCTGTCGGGCGCTAGAATCCGCCACATAACGCAAGCACTCAGGTCTCTCAACAGCAGGTACAAATATGACTCAGTCATTGTCCACGCTGGTGTAAACGACCTGAGACGTATCTCCTTGGACTACATGAAAAGAGACATTGAGGAGCTCTCTGATTATGTAGCCCAGAGAGGTATGACCCTGACCTTGAGCAGTATCCTACCTTCACCAAGAATGATGCCACAATACAGAGATAAGATGATCAGCTTTAACAATTGGCTTAAACACTGGTGTCATTCAAAGGGGATCCAGTGTCTGTCTGCCTGGGATGACATGCTGGACAAGCCACGCTGCTTCGCAAGGGACGGCTTGCACCTGTCACCCCTGGGATTCCGGATATTGGCAAAGGCTCTTGCCACCCCATAGTGCCTTTTTAGGCAAGGCTCAAATTCTAAACCTACCACCCTAGAACACAAAAAGGAAAAACTAAGGGTAATGCTGCTCAATGCCAGAAGTCTAAATCTCAAAATGCACGCACTCGAGGCCCTTCTCAGTATGGAGAACATCGATGTCTGTGCTGTGACAGAAACCTGGTTCAAGGCTCCTGAGAGCACCCCAGCGCTATCAGGTTTTACCTCATATCATGCTCCGCCCCAAAATCTGGACAATACCAAGAAAGGAGGGGGGATATCCATATTCATCAAGGACACCCACACCTCAAGACTGGTGGCAACGCACGATGCATCGGAGACCATCCAGGTGCAATTAACCATAGGCAAGACTGCTCTGCAAATTGTAGCATGTTACAGGCCACCTCACAAACTCAGGAACCTCACATGGCCTTCCTGAAAACACTAGAGGGGATAAATGTATCACCAAACACCATCATACTAGGTGACTTCAATTACCCTAATATAAGACTGGGAACACTACTCAAGCCCAAACACCCTAGCCCAAAAGTTCCTGGAATTCATAAACTCAAATGCCATGGAACAACTAGTCACCATCCCCACAAGAGGAGATAACATACTTGATCTCATCATCACGAACATGGGAGCACAATGTTCAACACCGGGGGTGTACCCCTCACTGGTGAGATCAGACCACAAACTAATCTCGCTGGAGGTCCTCATCCCACCCCCACCTGAAATAAAAAAGACCACAGTAAAGAACTTCTCAAAAGCCGACTTCACACTTCTAAAGACTAATGTGGTCTCCTTTAAGGCCCCCGAGCTGGCGGAAAACAGTACTCAAGCCGCTGAATCACTTACAAATGCCTTCTACCAGCACCTGCAGGACTGCATGGATAAGGCAATCCCAAGCAAAACAAAGACTCTTTGTACCAAAGGCAAGCGTCCAGTCTGGTGGACCCCAGCCATAAACAAACTCTACATCAAAAGGAGGAAGCTACTACAAGATAGTGCAAAATCCTTAAAAGGTAAGACACCCTTGATCACTATAAGTAAAAAACTAAGAGCTCTCATAAAATCATCCAAAGCAAATTTCGAGAGAAAAATAGCTAAAGACTCAAAGGACAATCATAAGGCCTTCTTTAGCTATGTTAGAAACCTGGGAGGAAACTCCCAGATATGCTCAGAGCTAGTTCAAAATGATGTGAAGATTACTGATCCTACAGACATTGCCAACATACTGGCTGACAGGTTCAGTGCAAACTTCTCCCCCCCCCAAAAGGAGAGATATCTATACCAAACGATTGCAGCCCCCAAACATCTCCAGCGCCCAAGTGAGAACTGCTCTCTCCAAAGCAAAAACACAGCATCCATGGGACCTGATGGTGTCCCCGGCTGTGTGCTCCATGAACTCAATGAGGAATTAAACCCACAGCTAGGACAGCTGTTTAATCAAAGTCTTACCTCTGGATACGCACTCCAGGAGTGGCGCACTGCAACTGTGGTACCACTTCACAAAGGCGGTGCCTCCACCGACCCTGGAAATTACCGGCCCATTAGCTTGACAAGCCTTATCTGCAAAGCCATGGAGAGGATCATAATGGACCTGATAAATAAAGACATAGGGAATTTGCAGACTTTGGATCCAACCCAGTTTGGCTTTGTCAAAGGCAGATCATGCCTTTTAAACTTGGTTGACTTTTTCAAAACAGTCACCAAAGCCATTGATGAGGGAAAGGCAGTCCATATAGCCTACCTCGATCTGGCTAAGGCCTTCGATACAATACCCCATTCGGGTATCATTGAAAAACTCATCAGCTTAAATGTCAACCCATACATCACAAGATGGGTTGCAAACTGGCTGAGTGACAGAACCCACAGGGTCAGAGCTGCTGGCGCCATGTCAGACTCAAAGCCTGTCACAAGTGGTGTCCCACAGGGCTCAGTCCTGGGCCCACTCTTGTTTGGCATCTACTTTTCCAAGTACAAGCAAACACAGGAGGGTTATGGCTGACAAAGTTTGCAGATGACTGCAAACTGGGCGCCATAGTAGAAAACACATCTGACACAGATATCCTTCAGAAGGGTCTCACAGAAACGGATAACTGGTGCCAGAGCCACGGCCAAAAGTTAAATGCCAAAAAATGCATAGTCATACCCTTCGGGAAAAACAAGGTTACCCCTAGCTACCAAATAGGTGGCAATCCACTGAGCACAGAAGAAGTTATCAGGGACCTGGGGACCCAGGTTGATAGTAGTCTGTCATTCGACACCCATGTAGCTAAAGTAGTTAGGAAGACCTTCTACATTGCCCACCTTATCATGAAGGGATTCTCATCTAGATCAAGGGAGGTCATAGTCTCCCTTTACTCATCACTCATCAGACCAATGATTGAGTACAATGCCCCATTCGAATGTATCTGACCCGACACTTGCAGCAGCTGGAGAGGCCACAAAAGTTCCTCACCAAAAGGATAAAGGGTCTCAAAAATCTGTCCTATGCTGCCCGACTGAAAGAACTCCAGCTCTATTCAGTCGCTACCGCTTGCTCAGAGGTGACCTTTGCCTAACATACAAGGCCATGTCAAACCCAGATTTGATGAATATGCTTCACCTCAAAAATCTAGATCCATCAGAGCCACAAGGGCGGAGACTTAAACCTTGACACGGCTATTAATAGGACGTGCTGGAGGGATAGATTCATCACCCAAAGACTCCCTATGCTGTGGAACAAAATCCCGGTACATGTGAGGCAGAGCACCTCGCTGGCCTTGTTCAAGAGAAATCTTGACCAATGGATGGGAGATCGCAGATATACCCCAGGGATTACCTCAGTGTCACTGCTCGACAGAGGCACAGCAAAATAATGGGTATAGTTCCCCATACTAAAGGGGTGGCGTAAGCCACAAAACGATGGGCTAGGCTTGTAAATGCCCTCGGGCAGATAGCCTAGTATGAACCTATGAACCTATGAACCTATAATGCTTGGCTCATAACCTACGAACTCTGAGCATTTGGCGACGGTTGGCAACAATACTACTTGAGAAGAAGAGCATTGCTGGTTTCAGCTAATCTATAGAAAAGCTAAGACATATTAGTGTATACACTGTTTTGGCACTTGTTTGTTTGTGTTGCCTTTGTCACAGTTGCATTGAGTGTTTCTGTGCTGAATACCTGCACTTTTTGACATTTTTACAGTGTTTAGTTAGAACTGCCTTCGTTCCACTTTACTGGGAATGGAGGGGACCTGAGTCATTTTCTGGCCCAGGATTGTATAAAGGAAAGAAGAATGCACTGGTATTAACTGACCATTTTTTTCTTTTGTTGAATCAAGTATTGCAGTTGTACAATGATTGACTCATAACTTAAGAGCAAGCTATTACTTATATTACCATAACCACTCTTTAAGCACTTGTTTCTCACATTGGTTTTGTCACAGCTGCAATAAATGAGTGTTTACTGTGTTGAATGTCTGTACTTTTTGACCTTTTTTACTAAATTTGTTAGAACTTCTGATATTTTGCAGTGTAATTCCCCTTGTAATCTGTGTGGACGCCAGTCTCTCACAGGGTAATTCCCCCTGTATGAGTAACTAGTTTGTGCATAGCTAAGCATTGCTTATCAATTTCTTTGTGTTATTGACGTATTCAATATTTAAATTTCGCTCACTCCACCCTAGTAGATCAGTAGCCATGGCTATGCACTTCCCAAGTCTCTCTATGTCCTCTCTGGTTGAGATAGGGGTTCTAAGACAAGTAATTGCCTCATGAAAAGCTAACAACCCACTTACTCTTAATAAAACAGATAAAATATGGGAGAGGAGTAAATACACTTTCAACACGGGAGATAATACTCTCTCATACAATCAAAACTATTCCTATAGAGGCAATCAGTAACACTTGCACCACACCTACTCCACATTGTAAAGACCCTACACATTAAACTACTTATGCTGAGGCACTTACAGGTAACCTTCCTAAAACACTAAGACCTCCTGCACAGTACAATCAAAGAAAGGGTCCTCAGCCATCACGTAAACACTCTATTAAATCACCACCCTCGGCTACACATAGTAACACTGTATCCAGTGCCTCTACTGCTACACTGTGTTAAAACACCACCCACAGCTACACATAGTAGCACTGTATCCAGTGCCTCTACTGCTGCACTGTAAAAATCACCACCCTCAGCTACACATAGTAACACTGTGTCCAGTGCCTCTACTGCTACACTGTGTTAAAACACCACCCACAGCTACACATAGTAACACTGTATCCAGTGCCTCTACTGCTACACTGTAAAAATCACCACCCTCGGCTACACATAGTAACACTGTGCTCAGTGCCTCTACTGCTAAACTGTGTTAAAACACCACTTACAGCTACACATAGTAACACTGTATCCAGTGCCTCTACTGCTACACTGTGTAAAAACACCACCCACAGCTACACATAGTAACACTGTGTCCAGTGCCTCTACTGTTACACTGTGTTAAAATACCACCCACAGCTACTCATAGTAACACTGTATCCAGTGCCTCTACTGCTACACTGTGTTAAATCACCACCCTCGGCTACACATAGTAACGCTGTGTCCAGTGCCTCTACTGCTACACTGTGTTAAATCACCCACCCTCAGCTACACATAGTAACACTGTATCCAGTGCCTCTACTGCTACACTGTATTAAAATACCACCCACAGCTACACATAGTAACACTGTATTCAGTGCCTCTACTGCTACACTGTGTTAAAACACCACCCTTGGCTATACATAGTAACACTGTATTCAATGCCTCTACTGCTACACTGTGTTAAAACACCACCCACAACTACACATAGTAACACTGTGTCTAATGCCTCTACTGCTACACTGTGTTAAAACACCACCCTCGGCTACACATAGTAACACTGTGCCCAGTGCCTCTACTGCTAAGCCTTTAAGGCAAACAAGCACACACAGAGAAGTTTTCTGGTCATTGGTGATTATATAATGAGGTAAACTAATAGCCTCTCAACAGACTGAGTAAGGAGAGAGTCACGGTTAGCTGCTTTTCTGGAGCTAGGATACATCAGGTCACGCAAGCACTCAAGTAATTGAACCACAGGTACCAGTATGACTCTGTCATGGTCTTTGTGGGTGTGAGATGTACATCCCTTGACATGACCAAGCTCACTGATTATGTATCTCAGGAACGTATGAGCCTTGCAGTGAGCAGCATACTACCTTCTCCATTGATGATGTCTCGTTACTAACAGAAAATGATTGATTTTTAACAACTGGCTTAGCTTCTGGTGTGTCGAAAGGGATACAATATTTGACGGCCTGGCAGGACATGGTTGACAGACTACACTGATTTGCCAGGGATGGTCTGCATATATCCCCTCTAGGCTTTCAGATATCAGCAAAGACCTTTTCTACCCCCATAGTGTCTTTGATAGGCAATGCCAAACTGATAGAACTAAAAAGCTTAACTGAACCTATGAAGGAATATGTGAAGGTGGTGATTCTCAATGCTAGAAGTCTTAACAAGAAACTCCACTCCCTGCAAGCGTTCCTCTCCCTAGACAATGTGGACATTTGTCTAGTCATGGAGACATGGTTTAAAGTTGTGGATAGTACCCGAGCAGTGCAAGGTTATAATACCTTTCAGATCTTTAGACTATCTATTGCACAGGAGGGAACCAAAGGTGGAGGGGGTCTCAGTCTATATTAAAAACAGCTGCATATCCCGACTAGTTAAATTGTATGACCCACTAGAACTCATGCATGTGCAACTCACCAGAAACAGGATGTTGTACCATATCCTTGCAATATATATGTCCCCCTCCATGTAACAGAAAACCCATACTACCTATCTCAATGTACTAGAGTCCCTCACCGTTCAACCCAATGTGATCTTCAGGGGGGATGTCAACTACCCTTCTATAGATTGAGAATCTTAGACCACTTCTCATGCACAAGCCCAGTGTTTCCTAAACGTCATTAATACCAACATCCTGGAACAGTTTGTCCATTCTCCTACCAGGGCTACAAATATCCTTGACCTTGTACTCATGACCAGTGGAGAGCAATGTTCCTCACCCAATGTAATGTCCTTACTCATCATATCTGACCATATGGAAGTATTGCCTGAAATAACAATGAAATCCAGGAACCCAGTAAAACCAAAAACCTTTAGGAACTATTTCAAGGCAACTTCCCGCTCTACTAATTTATACCTTGACTAAATTTCAAGCACTTCCAAACCCAGTAAACACCATAGCATATGTTGAGTTATTTACAAAATTTCTGTACGGCCATATTAATAGCTGTATAGAGTGAGCTGCGCCCATTCGTATTAAGAATAAGGCAAACTCAAAAGACAAGCCATCCTGGTGGAATATAAGTTGGTTATACAACAAAAGAAAAAAAATCTTGGCCAAGGGTAGGGGAAAAAAGCCCAATATACTAAAAGCCTCCTGACCAATCTGAACAGAAAGCTAAGAGGGTAATTAGTACTTCTAAGGATAAAGTTGAAGTAAAATGGCTTCTCAGACAAAGGACAACTACAAAGCTTTCTACAGCTATGTCCATAACCTCAAGGGAAATATGCAACAATGCACAGAATTTTTTATAAATATCATCCTCCACACTGAACTGGTGGCCATTGCCAACCTTTTGGTTGAAAGTTCATCTCAAATCCACCTGCACCCACTCCCCTCAATAGTCCAAAGGAAATTCTGTAAACCACAATCCCCTTAACCACTACAGGTCATCAACGCACTTTCCAAGGCCAAAAACACTGCAGTCATTCCCCTGCCTGAGAAGCCATTTTACTTCAAATGTATCCTTAGAAATACTAATTACCATTGACTGGGCACAGTAACATCCCTGGATGCTTACTAAATAGCATGAAACATAACCTCTGTGGTCTACTTGAATCACTTTTCAACTGGATTCTACTGTCAAGTTTTGTGCCCATGGAATGGAAGATGGTTACAGTCATTCCCCAGCACAAAGGAGGTCCAACCACCAATCCAGGTAACTACAGGGCCATAAGTCTGGCCAGCCTCATATATAAGCCCATGGAAAGAATCATCATGGACATGAGAAATAAGGACATAGGTAACCTGCAAATGCTGGACCTATCACAGTTCAGCTTTACTAAAGGAAGGTCAGGTCATTTTTCCTGATTTAAGTATTTTTTTCTGGCTTTTTGATTATTTACTGCTTAGCGACTGCATTTTTGCCTGTTTATACAGCTCTGCATTCTATTTAATCTGTTTTTGTGTTGATTAACTGTTTTGCACTTTTAAAAAAGTTATTTGTTGCTTAATTTTACCTTTAGGCTAACACACTCAAGTGCGCTAGCCATTTAAAAGCATTTATAGCATTTACTGTCTGTTTTTCCTCTGTTTTCTGCAAAAAAAAAAAAAAAAAAATCTTGTTTTCCCGCCTTACTGAACTAGAATAGTCCAGTCTTCAGAGTTTGCTGATCTCTGTGCTTTGGCTTGGTTCCTGTGCTATTCCATATCCTTATTTGGATAAAGGGAAGCTTCTTTGTTCACCAGTGGGAGTGGGGAGCACTGAGCGGCCTATTTGTCCCTAGAGCAGTGGTTCCAGCCAGAAACTTGTAGTCTATTGGCCATTTTGGGTCAATTCCTAGCTCTTTTCAACCCCCTGCTATAAAGCCCGCTTTAGCGCTATGCGTGATTTAGCTGAATTGCCCATAGAGCACCATCAGGCAGCGCTGGTTAAACAAGGTTAAACTATTTCTGGCTCCGTAAAGTCTGCTCTTCAATTTTTCCCTTAGAACTTCTCTACTTGCAATCTAAACAGTCTATTCTCTATCTCAAAAGCTCAGCACTTGCTCCTAAAGCATTTTTATATAGGTAAAGTACTTATATACTAAACAAAGTACTACATTAGCCTAGAATCCCCTGAGTTCCAATTTCCTATAGGTCCCTTCTGACTCGGTTACACAGCAATCTTTTTCACTTTTTCTTGCATGTCGAAGGGTCAGTTGCTAGCGCCTCTCCTGTTCAGCTGGTGAATCTGGGCATCTTGAGGCAATGTTACAATTGCCTCATGTACACAGACAACCCACTCCTTCTCCCACAAAACACAAATACATGTGAGAGATGCAACTATATAGCCAAACTGGAGGCTGAGCTCTCAACTCAGGACTGGCAAGACCAGACAGGAGGAGAAGGAAACCACGCACACCACAAACCCAGTTTCACATAGAACTATCACAACTGCAAAACAAACACATAAACACACAAAGACATACTCGGAGGCACTGATCAAAAATCTACCAAAACTACAGAGGCCTCCAAAGCAGACACCCAAGCAACTGCCCCCTCAAGACATAAGACATGCAACACATAGTTCTCAAAGTCAGTGTGCTAAACAGTCACAGTCCTTAAGGCCAAACACAATGCCAGACACACTTGTTATAGGTGACTCCATAGTCAGACACACTGATGTCCCACTCACCAGACTGAACAAGGAAAAGATCACAGTAAGCTGCCTGTCAGGCACTAGAATCTGCCACATAACACAAGCACTCAGGCCACTCCACAGCAAGTACAAGTATGACTCAGTCATTGTCCATGCCGGTGTGAACGACCTGAGATGTACCTCCCTGGACTACATGAAAAGAGACATAGAGGAGCTCTCAGATTATGTAGCCCAGGCCGGTATGACCCTGACCCTGAGCAGTATCCTACCCTCACCAAGAATGATGCCACAAAACAGAGACAAAATGATCAGCTTTAATAATTGGCTTAATTACTGGTGTCATTCTAAGGGGATCCAATGTCTGTCTGCATGGGATGACATGCTTGACAAGCCACGCTGCTTCACAAGGGACGGCTTGCACCTGTCACCCCTGGGCTTCCGGATATTGACAAAGGCTCTTGCCACCCCCATAGTGCCTTTTTTAGGCAAGGCTCAAATGATAAACCTACCGCCCTAGAAAACAAAAATGGAGAAAAACTAAGGGTAATACTGCTCAATGCCAGAAGTCTAAACCTCAAGATGCACACCCTCGAAGCCCTCCTCAGTATGGAGAACATCAATGTTTGTGCTGTGACTGAAACCTGGTTCAAGGCTCCTGAGAGCACCCCAGCACTATCAGGTTATACCTCATATCATGCTCCGCCCCAAAATCCGGACCGAACCACAAAAGGAGGGGGAGTATCCATATTCATAAAGGATACCCACACCTCCAGGTTAGTGGCAACGCACGAAGCATCGGAGACCATCCAGGTGCAATTAACCATAGGTAAAACTGCCCTACAGATTGTAGCATGCTACAGACCACCTTCTCAAACTCAGGAAACCCACACAGCCTTCCTGAAGACACTGGAGAGTATGAATGCCTCTCCAAACACCATCATATTGGGTGACTTCAACTACCCAAACATAGACTGGGAACATTACTCAAGCCCCAACACCCTAGCCCAAAGGTTCCTGGAGTTCATAAACTCAAATGCTATGGAACAACTAGTCACCATTCCCACAAGAGGAGAAAATATACTAGACCTGATCATCACAAACATGTGGACAAAATGCTCCACACCGGAAGTATATCCCTCATTGGTGAGATCAGACCATAAATTAATCTCACTGGAGATCCACATCCCGCCCCCACGCCCAGCAAAAAAGACCACAGTGAAGAACTTCCCAAAAGCAAACTTCACACTTCTTAAGACTGGAGTGGTATCCTTCAAGGCCCCCGAGCCAGTGGAAACCACAACCCACGCTGCTGAAACCCTTACAAATGCCTTCTACGAGCACCTCCAGGAATGTATGGATCAAGCAATCCCTAATAAAATCAAGACCCTTTCCACCAAAGGCAGGCGCCCGGTCTGGTGGACCCCAGCCATAAACAAACTCTACAACAAGAGGAGAAAGCTACTACATGACAGAGAAAAATCCCTAAAAGGGAAGGCATCTCTGATCAATACTAGCAAAAAACTACGATCACTCATAAAATCATCCAAGGCCAACTTTGAGAGACAAATCGCTAATGACACAAAAGACAATCATAAGGCCTTCTTTAGCTATGTTAGAAACCTGTGTGGAAACTCCCAGATATGCTCAGAATTAGTCCAAAATGATAAAAACATCACTGAACCCACAGACATTGCCAACATACTGGCAGACAGGTTCAGTGCAAATTTCTCCCTTCCATCCCCCACAAAAGGAGAAATATCTATCCCACCAGAGTCTAGCCTCCCAAACATCTCAGATGCCCAGGTGAGAGCTGCTCTCTTTAAAGCAAAAAACACAGCATCAATTGGACTGGACGGTGTCCCCGGCTGTGTGCTACACGAACTCAATGAGGAACTAAACCCACACATAAGGCTGCTGTTTAATCTTAGCCTTACTACAGGATACGTACCCAAAGAATGGCGTACGGCAACTGTGGTCCCACTCCACAAAGGTGGTGCTTCTACGGATCCTGGAAATTACCGCCCCATAAGCTTGACGAGCCTTGTCTGCAAAGCTATGGAGAGGATCATAATGGAACTCATAAATAAAGACATTGGGGACCTACAGGCACTGGATCCTACCCAATTTGGCTTTGTCAAGGGCAGATCCTGCCTCTTGAACTTGGTCGACTTTTCGAAACAGTCACTAAGGCCATTGATGAGGGTAAGGCAGTTCACACAGCCTACCTTGACCTAGCAAAAGCATTCGACACAATACCCCACTCGGGCATCATAGAAAAGCTCACCAGCTTAGATGTAAACCCATATGTCACAAGATGGGTTGCAAACTGGCTCAAGAACAGAACACACAGGGTTAGAGTTGCTGGTGCCATGTCAGACTCTAAGCCGGTCACGAGCGGTGTCCCACAGGGCTCAGTCCTGGGCCCCCTCTTGTTCGGCATTTATTTTTCTGAAGTGCAGGCAAACATAGGGGGATTGTGGCTGACAAAATTTGCAGATGACTGCAAACTGGGCACCATAATTGACACTCCATCAGACACAGACATCCTCCAGAGAGGTCTCATAGAAATGGATAACTGGTGCCAGAGCCATGGCCTTAAGCTAAATGCCAAAAAATGTATAGTCATACCCTTTGGGAAAAACAAGGTAAAACCTAATTACCACATAGGTGGTAATCCATTAAACACGGAAGAAGTTATCAGGGACCTGGGGACCCAAGTTGACAGTAACCTCTCTTTTGACACTCACATTGCCAAAGTGGTTAGGAAGACCTTCTACATTGCCCACCTGATCATGAAGGGATTCACATCCAGATCAGGAGAGGTCATTGTAACCCTGTACTCTTCACTTATCAGACCAATGATTAAGTACAACGCCCATTCGAATGTACCTTACCCGACACCTGCAGCAGTTGGAAAGACCCCAAAAGTTCCTCACCAAAAGGATAAAGGGGCTCAAACATATGTCATACGATGCCCGACTGAAGAAACTCCAGCTCTATTCAGTCGCATACCATCTGCTCAGAGGTGATCTGTGCCTGACATACAAGGCCATGTCCAATCCGGAATTAATGGACATGCTCCACCTCAAAAAATCCAAATCCACCAGAGCCACGAGAGCAAGAGACTTAAACCTCAACACAGATATAAATAGGACATGCTGGAGGGACAGATTCATCACCCAGAGACTCCCTACACTATGGAACAGAATCCCAGTCCATGTGAGGCAGAGACCCTCACTTGACTCTGTTCAAGAGAAATCTTGACGAGTGGATGGGAGATTGTAGGTTTACCCCAGGAATCATCTCTGTGTCACTGCTGGACAGAGGCACAGCAGACTAATGGGTATAGTATTCTCATCCTAAGGGGTGGTGAAAGCCACACACACTCTGGCTAGGCTTATAAATGCCCTAGGGCAGATAGCCTAGTATGAACCTATGAACCTATGTCTATTAAATATGATGGACTTCTTTGAGAGGGTCACCAAAGCAATGGATGAGACAACTTACCTTGACCTGGCCATGGCTTTTGATAAAATACCCCATTCAAGCATTATGCATCAGCTCAATAAATTAGGTATAAACCATTTTATCATCCACTGAATAATAAACTGGATCACCTATAGGCCCTAGGAGGTTAGAAATGGTGAGGTCACTTCCAGCAAGAGGCCACTCAACAGCAGATTCCCCCAGGGCTCGGTAATGGGCCCACTCCTTTTTGGCATCTATTTCTCTGAAGTGGAAACAAACACTGAATGTTTATGGCTGACTAAGTTTGAAAAGTTTGAAGATGATTGCAAGCTGGGGTTGTCATCGACTCCTTTGTAGACACTAACATTTATTCAAGAAGGCTGACCTCTGAATTATAAATGGTGCCAAAGCCATGGACACTCAATGCTAAGAAATTTATAATTGTACCCTTTGGAAAGTCAACCATCCTGGCTAATTACCATGTTGATAATATACCCCTAAGATTTGACCCCGTGGTCAGGGATCTGGGTACGCATGTAGTACACAGTAGCCTTACCTTAGACCACCATGTGGCCACAGTGGTGAGAAAAATCTTTTTATGTTGTGCAACTTGTAAGTAAGGGCATGGCATCAAGCAGTGGCGGCTGGTGACTTCAAATCAAAGGGGGGCTGCAGGAGACAGCTGAATGAGTGGGGTCAAGGGGAATGGGTATGGCCAACTAGAAAGGGGAGGAGCTATGCTCAAAACCACAAAAAACAACTTTAATTAAATACGCTGCACTGGGTGCCAAACCATCATTATGAGAGTCAAGACAAAAATAAGTGTAGAAGAATAAAAATATTTCAATGCATTGGCTGCATGACAACTTACTTAATATCTAGATGGAAACAAAAGGTTGTGAGGCATGAAAAAATAAATTACTTTTTAAATACATTACTGAAATGCCAGTCAAAATCAAGTATAAGAAAAACAAGAAGCACTCAACTCAAACCACTTCTCCTTGCACTGCAGTTCTAATTATAATTTATATTCAGCTTTATTAAAGTACCAAGTAACATGCTGAAAGTTGAAATCTCTGTGATGCCCCCACTTGGAAAAATGTTTCCTATCCAAAAAAGACCTGCTGCCTGACAACTATCTACTTGTTTCATGGGGAAAACATGATCAAAGTAAAAACTGAAAAGCAAACAAGAAACAAGCTCAAGATACATTGCTTAAAGGATTACTGTACAGGTTATGGACCACACATGATTGGCATTCTGTTTAGTTTACGGGTAAAGTCTGTAGAGATGACTGGAAGTCCCCAACAAGTGTAATGAGCTTTTTAAAATAATGGAATCCTGTCCTTTAATACCCAAGGCTTATACATTATCTAGTCAAGTATTCTCTGCATGGCAACAACAGAAAGGCTTTCAATGTTGGCAATTCTTTAACAGTATGCTTATTAAAGCTTACTTGCATCTTACGATCTCAGACAAGCTTACCTTATGGTCATTAAAGCATTGCTACTTAAACACAGAGCAACAGGCACTTTCTGAGTAATAAGCATAAATCTGAGTAATAAGCATAAATCAACAGTACAAAAATATGACAGAAACCTGACCGTTCTGCAAAATCAAGGACAGATGAAAAGCCACTGTAGTACTTGTGCCTACCTTGGATGGGGGGGGACACTGCACATTTACACTGCATAACTTCTCCTTGCCTTGCTTGGACACATCCAGAGTCACTACATGGGGGAGTGGGGTGCAACAAGTATGTCACAATTTGAAATATCTCTGGCTGACTGTGATGGCCCTGACACATTTGTCATACCTCTCAACCTCAGAGCAAGAAATCTGGACAAAGCCATACACAGAAGTGGGACAAAGGCCCAAAAATAAGGAAAATTTTTAAATATTGCTCTAATAAACTTAGAAAGATAATAGAATAGGTCTTGCATTAGTATGACTTTTCTGAAGGGTATAAAATCTGAAACTCAAATGTCTGTCATTATTTTCTAACTTCAGTCTTTAGTGATTTTTCACTAATTTGCCAAAAAACACAATTTTATGAAAAATGGACCAAAAATGTGATGCAAAAATATAAAATAGCCACACAATACTGCTGGGAACCTGTCAAGGAAGGGACACTTTAATATTAGTACTGCTAACTTGAGCAGCTGACAAAATAAAATAATCTACATGCATTTCAAGTAATCTATAACTTTGATTATTACAGTTATTTCTTAATTGTAAACCCTCCATGTTTTCTTCCAAAATTGCTATTTTGCGGAGGGATTATTAGGGGGAAGAGCAACATTTTGAGCCAAAATTGGGGACAGCTGAGAGGTTGGCTATGCCTAATTCTATAAAGCAATTTATTTGCATGTACCTCTCAACCTGTTAATGCAGTAAATCTGAACAAGGCCAAATATATTGGGGGAACATATAAACAGTACTAAAATTGCTCTTGTATAAATTGAGACAGTTGATAGAATAACAGTTCTTACTTTTGCATGCATTTTTCTGAAGGTTATGAAGTCTGAAACTCATTGTATCATTATTTAATGACTTAATTCCTAAATGATTTGCCAGAAAACTACAAATTTTATAAAGAACAAACTAAAAATAAGAAGCAAAAATTTATTCATTCTTTGAAAATCTGGACAGTTGGGAGGTATAGTTCAGCTGGGCCTGTCTGAGTTTGCCGCCCTTCCCCCCTGACAAAATCATGGTTGAATGGAGCCTCTGCAGCCATTCCAATGAACCATTACTTGGCTATTTCACTCCATTTACCATAAAGACTAATGTGCATACTGCTTTACTTCTATGATAAGTTGGACTTCATTTGAAAGTTTTATTTTGTATTTTACAGCACAAACACTACGTCATCTGCTAAAGAAAGCAATGCAGTCTCACAATGAAAACTTAGCATTAAAACTTCTCTGCCCTTGAAACTCACATTCATTGAAACAGCATTGAAACCCACATTCAAAGAAAATACATTTTGCCAGTGGCAGATAAAGATTAATTTTGGGCTGTTTTCAAATCATAGGCCCCTTGCATATGAAACATACATGTGCTCTTTGATGCACCTTGCTCATTGTACTAAATTATATTCCTTGTACAATACAGTACAGTTGTTAATGGGCGTTTTAAATTTGTTTTGAACATTTTTCCAGTAAGCAATGAAACAAAACGCATGCACCCATAATGGCAAAACTGCCCAGTTCAGAACATTTATCATAAAAGTCTACTCAAACTTCCACAGCCAACATTATTAGTAAATATGCACAATTCTACAGTCCATTATCAGTAAATATGCACAATTCTAAAGTCCATTAACAGTAAATATGCACAATCTCAGAAGAAGTAAAAGTCATCTAAATAATTCCACATTAAAGAAATCTGTAACTAATGAAGAGGTTGCTGCTAGCAAACACCTTTATATTTCATGGTTTCATCGAAAAATAAAGTGTCTGTTGCCCCTCAGGAATAAATTGCCTATATTACATTAAAACAATAAGCTAGTAATATTGCAAGAGGAAATGGATGACAAACTGATAACAGACTCATAGTTAGTATCTTCACCAAGGAGAACATTCTCAGTACGGCAGCATCTACCCCTTGTGGGAGTAGAACCCACAGCCTTCTGCATCAAAAGCAAGCACACAACCTGTTGTGCTATTAACAAGGAAACAAAGCGTCACTTAAGCAACACTAAACTTCTGTTCCCCTGCAGCTCTCAGCGCCTTGTAAAATCTACTGAATACTCAACTGCATCTCAACTTCGCAGCACAAGAAAACTGGAAAAAGCCAAAATGTATTGGGGGGGGTCAAAAGCAGAAAAAACAGGGACACATTAAACATTGCTTGTATAATCTTGGAAAGTTGCTAGAATAAAATGCTGTGTTACCACCATACATTTTACTGCCAAGGTCCCTGTGCAAAACAGTCAGAGCAACATACCACTATGCCAAATCAGCTGCTTTGTAAAAGAGAGGAAGACTGAAACTTAAATTGCTATTATTTAGTGAATTCAGTTCTCACCATAGCTGTCAACCTCTTAGTACAAAACACCTGGACAAACCCAGTAATGAGGGAATACAGCCCTCAAACATATTCAGTGAATTCAGTTCTTGCCATAGCTGTCAACCTTAGCACAAAAAACCCGGACAAAGCCAATAATGGGGGAATACAGTGCCAAAAATAGGGACAAATTTCAAATATTCATCTTATAAACTCAGAAAATTGCTAGAATAAAAGGTTGTGTTACGGTTGTGTTACTATGTATTTTCTGAAGAACATGAAGTCTGAAATTCAAATGCCTGTCTATTTTACTGCTGACAGAACAAAAACAATTTTCAGCAAAGACCCAGGGAGAAATACTGCAGACACATCTTTGTAAAATGACAGGGCACCAGAGCAAATCCACACAAACACAGGGAGAAGATGCAGACTCCACACAGAAGGCACCCCAGCCAAGAATCAAACCGGAAAACCTATAGCTGTGAGGTAACAATACTACCACTGCAACATCAAATACGCAAGGAATTAAACACTCGGAAACCTGAAGCCTGAAATTCAAATGCTTGTAAATTTTATTTAACATTTGCTAATCAGGACAGTCTGACTTGGAACAAAAAAAAAATTCAGCAGAGGCCCAGGAAGAAATAATGCAGACATGTCTTTGTAACATGGGAGGACACAAAAGCAAACCCACACAAACACAGAGAGAAGATGCAGACCCCACACAGAAGGCAACCCAGCCAAAAATCAAACCTGAGAACCTGCAGCTGTGAGGCAACAATGCTACCACTGCACCATCAAATATCAAGCATTGCAGCATTTACAAACCACAGATATTATGAGGAACAGATCAGATCAAATATGAGGCAAAAATCTGCAATTTTTTTTTTTACAAATGGTGGTGGGTAGGAAATTCAGGTCTTTAACACCTGCATACAAGGTACAGGGCTCAAGCCTGAGGTATTGCCTACCACACCCACACACACACCTGTAGTAGCAAACCACAAAAACTAAATATACTGCCCTGGGTGCCAAACCGTCATTATGAGAGTCCAATCAAGACAAAGTGAAGTGTAGAAGAATAAAAATATTTCAATGCATTGGCTGCATGACAGCTTAATATCTAGATGGAAACAAAAAAGGTTGTGAGGCATGAAAAAATAAATTACTTTTTTTTAAATACATTAATGGAATGCCAGTCAAAATCAAGTATAAGAAAAACAAGCAGCACTCAACTCAAACCACTTCTTGCACTGCAGTTCTTATTATAATTTATATTCAGCTTTATTAAAGTAACAAGTAACATGCTGAAAGTAGAAATCTCTGATGCCCCCACTTGTAAAAATGTTCCTTATTCAAAAAAAGACCTGCTCATAGGTTCATAGGTTCATAGGTTCATACTAGGCTATCTGCCCAAGGGCATTTATAAACCTAGCCCATAGTTATGTGGCTTTCGCCACCCCTTTAGTTTGAATAAAAACTATGCCTATCATTTTTCTGTGCCTCTGTCAAGCAGTGACACTGAAGTAATCCCTGGGGTATATCTGCGATCTCCCATCCATTGGTCAAGATTCCTCTTGAACAAGGCCAGCGAGGTGCTCTGTTGCCTGACATCTACTTGTTTCATGGGGAAAACATGATCAAAGTAAAAAATGAAAAGCAAACAAGAAATAAGCTCAAGATACATTGCTTAAAAGGATTACTGTACAAGTTATGGACCACGCGATTGGCATTCTGTTTATGAGTAAAGCCTGCAGAGATGACTGGAAGTCTCCAAGTGTAATGAGACTCTTAAAATAATGTAATTTTGTCCTTTATTACAAATACTGGCATATGCATTTCAATACCCAAGGCTTATACATTATCTAGTTAAGTATTCTCTACATGGCAACAGAAAGGCTTTCAATGTTGGCAATTCTTTAACAGTATGCTTAATAAAGCTTACTTGCATCTTGCAATCTCAGCCAAGCTTACCTGATGGTCATTAAAGTATTGCTACTTAAACACAGAGCAACAGGCACTTTGAGTAATAAGCATAAATCAACAGTACAAAAAATATGACAGAAACCAGACCATTCTGTAAAAATCAAGGACAGATGAAAAGCCACTCTAGTACTTCTGTCTACCTTGGATGGGTGGGATTCTCTGCACATTTACTCTGCATAACTACTCCTTGCCTTGCTTGGACACATCCAGAGTCACTACATGGGGGAGTGGGGTGCAACAAGTATGTCACAATTTGAAATATCTCTGGCTGACGTGTGATGGCCCTGACACATTTGTCATACCTCTCAACCTCAGAGCAAGAAATCTGGACAAAGCCATACAAAGAAATGGGACAAAGGCCCAAAAATAAGGGCAATTTTTAAAATATTGCTCTTATAAACTTAGAAAGCTAATAGAGGTCTTGCATTAGTATGCATTTTCTGAATGGTATGAAATCTAAAACTCAAATGTCTGTCATTATTTTCTAACTTCAGTCTTTTATTATTTGTCACTAATTTGTCAAAAAAACACAATTTTATGAAAAATGGACCAAAAATGTGATGTAAAAATATAAAATAGCAACACAATACAGCTGGGAACCTGTCAAGGAAGGGACATTTTAATATTAGTACTGCTAACTTGAGCAGCTGACAAAATAAAATAATCTACATGCATGTCTGAAATAAAAGTAATCTGATTATTACAGTTATTTCTTAATTATAAACCCTCCATGTTTTCTTCCAAAATTGCTATTTTGCAGAGGGATCATTAGGGGAAGAGCAACATTTTGAGCCAAAATCAGGGACAGTTGAGAGGTTTGGCTATGCCTAATTCTATAAAGCAATTTATTTGCATGTACCTCTCAACCTGTTAATGCAATACATCTGGACAAGGCCAAATATATTGGGGGAACATATAAACAGTACTAAAAATTGCTCTTGTATAAACTGGGACCGTTGATAGAACAGGTCTTACTTTACCATGCATTTTTCTGAAGGTTATGAAGTCTGAAACTAGTGTGTCATTATTTAGTGACTTAATTCCTAAATGATTGCAGAAAACCACAAATTTTATGAGGAACAAACCAAAAATAAGAAGCAAAAAATCTATTCATTCTTTGAAAATCTGGACAGTTGGGAGATATAGTTCAGCTAGGGCTGCCTAAGGTTGCTGCCCTTCCCCCTCACAAAACCATGGTCGAATGGAGCCTCCCCCTGCAGCCATTCCAATGATCCATTACTTTGCTGTTTCACTCCATTTACCATAAACACTAATGTACATACTGATTTACTTCTATGATGATTTGAACTTCATTTGAAAGTTTTATTTTGCATTTTACAGTGCAAACACTAAGACATCTGCTAAACAAACTTGGCATTAAAACTTCTCTGTCCTTGAAACTCACATTCATTGAAACAACATTAAAACCCACATTCAAAGAAAATACATTTTACCCGTGGCAGATAAAAATTAATTCTGGGCTGTTTTCAAATCATAGGCCCCTTGCATATGAAACATACATGTGCTCTTTGATACACCTTCCCATTGCTTAGAACATTTTTCCAGTAAACAATGAAACAAAACTGCCCAATTCAGAACATTTCTATCATAAAAGTCTACTCAAACTTCTACAGTCCACTATTATCAGTAAATATGCACAATTCTGCAGTCCACCATTATCAGTAAATATGCACAATCTCTGAAGTAGTAAAAAAGTCATCTAAATAATTCCACGTTAAATAAATCTGTAATGAAGAGGTTGCTGCTAGCAATCACCTTTATATTTCATGGTTTCATCGAAAAATAAAGTGTCTGATGCCCCTGAGGAATAAATTGCCTAAATTACATTAAAAATAAGCTAGTAATATTGCAATAGGAAATGGATGGCAAACTGATAACAGGTTTATAGTTAGTATCTTAACTTTCAGTAAAGCAGCATTCACCCCTTATGGGAGTAGAACCAACAACCTTCTGCATCAAAAGCAAGTACACAACCTGTTGTGCTATTAGCAATATGAGCGGATCTAGCATAATCAGCACTAAACTTCTCTTCCCCTGCAGCTCTCAGCTCCTTGTAAAATCTACTCAATACTCAACTGCATCTCAACTTCGCAGCACAAGAAGTCTGGAAAAAGCCAAATTTATTGGGGAGGGTCAAAAGGGCAAAAACCAGGGACACATTAAACATTGCTTGTATAATCTTGGAAAGCTACTAGAATAAAATGCTGTGTTACCACCATATATTTTACTGCCAAGATCCCCGTGCAAAAGAGTCAGAACAACATACCACTATGCCAAATCACCTGCTTTGTGAAAGAAAAATGCTGTGTTACCACCGTACATTTTACTGCCAAGGTCCCTGTGCAAAACAGTCAAGAGCAACATACCACTACACCAAATTGGCTTCTTTGTGAAAGAGAGGAAGACTGAAACTTAAATGGCTATCATTTAATGAATTCAGTTCTCACCATAGCTGTCAACCTCTTAGCACAAAACACCTGGACAAACCCAGTAATGAGGGAATACAGCTCTTAAACATATTCAGTGAATTCAGTTCTTGCCATAGCTGTGAACCTTAGCACAAAAAACCTGGACAAAGCCAATAACAGGGTATTACAGTCCCAAAAATAAGGACAAATTTGAAATAGTCATCTTATAAACTTAAAAAATTGCTATAATAAAAGGTTGTGTTCTCTATATTTATTGCTAGAATAAAAAGTTGTGCTAGAATAAAAAGTTGTTTTACTTTGTATTTTCTGAAGAATATGAAGTCTGAAATTCAAATGCCTGTCAATTTTACTTCTGACGGAACAAAAACAATTTTCAGCAGAGGCCCAGGGAGAAATACTTTAGACGCATGTCTTTGTAAAATGGCAGGACACCAGAGCAAATCCAAACAAACACAGGGATAAGATGCAGATTCCACACAGAAGGCACCCTAGCCAAGAATCAAACCAGAAAACCTATAGCTGTTAGGCAACAACACTGCCACTGCACCATCAAATATGTAAAGAAGTAAACATTCAGAAACCTGAAGTCTGAAATTCAAATGCCTGTCAATTTTATTTAACATTTGTTAATCAGGACAGTCCGACTTGGAACAAAAAAAAACAATTTTCAGCAGAGGCCCAGGAAGAAATAATGCAGACATGTCTTTGTAACATGGGAGGACAGAAAAGCAAACCCACACAAACACAGAGAAAAGATACAGACCCCCCCCCCCACAAAGAAGGCACCTCAGCCAAGAATCAATCCCAAGACCTTGCAGCTCTGAGGCAACAATACTACCACTGCACCATCAAATAGCAAGCATTGCAATATTTACAAACCACAGATATTATGAGGAGTAGATCAGATCAAATATGAGGCAAAAATCTGCAATTTTTTTACAAATGGTGGTGGGTAGGGAATTCAGGTCTTTAACTCCTGCATACAAGGTACAGGGTTCAAGCCTGAGGTATTCCCTACCACACCACCATGAGTCTAACCACTAGTATATTACACACACACACCATGAGTCTAACCACCAGTATATTGCACCTGGGGCATTTTCACACACACACACCTTACCTGTGAAATCCTGTCCATAGACCCACAGTAAACCACCACTGCACATCCAATCCCTATCCAAAACCCACGCAAATCCGACCCTGCCCGTCGCAAGATCTTCCCCCGATGAGACTGCAGCAAACTCGAATCCAGACCCTGCCCATCGCGAGATCCTAAATTCCTGACTGCTGACACGTTTCCCCAGGACAGTCTATGCAGTTTAAAACTGCATAGACTTCTGGGAGCTCTGTTGTCCATGTTTTCCAGTCAGGATTGCTGCTGAGACATCTGTGCATGCTCCAGACTGTCTCAGCAGCAGTCCGCAAATTTTAAAATTATTTTTTTTTCTATTTATTTCTTTTTTATTTTTTATTTTAAAGTTGAGGGGGCTGCAGTCCGGCAGTCCAATAGCACGGGCCGCCCCTGGCATCAAGGTCCAAAGAGGCCATTATCCCACTGTACTCTGCCCTTATCAGACCAGTCATAGAGTACAATGCTCCCTTTGGTATGTATCTGACCAAACATATGCAGCAATAAAAACGACTTCATAGGTTCCTTACAAAAAAGAATACGAGGTATAACAAACCTGAGTTATGTAGAGCACCTTAAAGCCATTTCTTTTTACTCTGTCTCTGCTAGATTACTGAAGGGTGACATATTCCTGGCTTACAAGGCATCTGCAAACCCCACACTTAGGAATCTCCTGCATATTTGTAAGTCAAACAGTACCAGAAATACAAGGTCTTGGGACCTAAATTTTGTCTATGACTTAAACAGAACATACTGTAGTGACAGATATATGTCCCAGAGGCTGCCCCTCCTGTGGAACAAACTTCCCATCTATGTTGAGTTTGCCTATTACCCAATGTAAGTGCAACCTAGATGGGAAATAGGACATTTACAGCAGAACTGGCACTCATGTCCCTTATGGACAGAGGTAGCTTGTAAATGCCTGGTCCTCAATGTCCTATTTGGATACAAAACATCATTATTCTTTTGGGAAAACTTGGATAGGCTTAGAAAGGCCCCACCCCATGGTCATTAGTATAAAAACAATCTATGACTCTAGTACACCTATATGTATTTTCAAAGCTTCAGCTTTATTACATATAATACAACTTTCTCTACAGTTGTCAAAGTAATTTAATACTTTGAATAACCAATGTACTTACTTCAAAATAAATTTGTTGACCCAGATATCTAGAGTTCAGTTATCAGACTGCCAATGAGACACATTAGAGATAATGGTTAAGGTTGTTGCCTTCCATGCACAAGGTACGACCTCTGGCCAATGCCTGTATGGAGATTTATGATCTCCCTGTGTCTCTGATGGGTTCCTCTCCCGAAAAACATGTTGCATGTTTCCACCTCAAATTCAGACAAGAATGGAGATTTGGACAGAAATACAGACTCCAGATGGTACCTATTGGGGGGAAGATTTGCATAGAACAACCTTTTTGGGATTCAACTGTGGTACACAGTATAGGAGAAGACAGATCACAGACTGCAGTCTGTGTCAGGCTAGATACTCAGCAGTGTAATAAAATGACTCTAGGCAATTTGTTCCTGCTGTCTAATTACACCAAAAAATGAGCATGGGTATTTACTGGTGGTAAATGTGTTGAGGATCTGAACTACACCAGGTGATCCATGCTAATAGTTGTAGGGATCTATGTGCCCCTATTGGCCAGTATGTGTCTGCCATAAAGCCCAATAGCTCTAGGAGAATAAGCTACTGGCTGGACAGTATCTTATTGTCCAGATTGGGAGTGAAAGCTGGATATAAATCCAATCAACTTAGCAAACATGAACTAAGGATTGCTACATGCAATATAGATTCACTAGCAGAATGGCGGTTGGAAGTGGATGTCATAATGGTGTGAAGGAGGCTGGACATACTCTCTATATGGGAGACAAGATGGAAGGGCAGTGGCTGTGCAGCAAAGTCACTTTACCTGGGATCCAGAGGCTATTACTCAATAGAATGACAGATTAGAAATGGTGTGGGAATTGTGGTGAGGGAAAGGCTTCAGAAGACAGTAAGTGATGTCATCACAACTAGTGATAGACTCTTGGTGATCAGATTCCAGTGTAAGAATAGGGCAGTATTCATAACCTCAGCCTACCCATAACAACATGGTCTTTATACTGAGGAAAAGATCACATTCATGCGGCAGCAGCAGCTACAGGACCTACTAGACAAAGTAGGCCAACAGGAGTTGATGCTGATAATGAGAGACCTAAACGCATGTATCAGGAAAGCTAGAACATGATATGAGGATGGTCTGGTTCCACATAGGTAGGGTAACAGGAACAAAGAAGGAGAAGCCATTCTAGATTTCATTCTGACAAATGGCTTGATGGTGGCTAACACATCAAAAGTGACGGTCACAAGATCTCATACAGGAGAGGCCAGCATCCAACTCAGGTAGGCTTCTACCTGGCAAGGAAGGAAAAGGCACTGAGGTAGAATGGGTGATAGGAAAGTCATCCCCAGTGAAGCAGCCACCCCACAGCAAAAACCATTGGTTGCTACAAGCAGCTCCAACCAGTGGTCAGAGAATACTCTAAGGTTGACAGAGACTAGGCAAGCCTGGAAGTTGACTGGAGAGAAAACATAAGATTTTAAGAAAACACTCAAGGCTCTAGCACCACAGGAAGAAGAGGAAATAGCTGAAGATGAAGTAGAATGGCAGCTCCTCAAAACAGCACATGTGAGGACTATAGAACAAGAATACGGTCACTCCAGGTATGCAAATAAGGTACTCAAGGAAAGCTAGGGATGGAATGCAGAAGTCCAGGAAGTCATCAAAAGAAAGAAATGTAGGAAAAAGTGGGAGATAGAAAAGATGGATCAGGTTAAGAAAGAATGTTGGTTAGCTAACAAAGAGGTTAAGAATGCAGTTGCAATAGTGCAGAGCAATGCATCCTAGGCACTCTACCAACTTCTGGAAAGTGACTTTGTAGACGGCACAAAGAAATTCTACCAGGTTGCAAGACAAAGACAGAAAAATAAAGAAGATAATCATCAGACACCTTTCGTAAGAGATACCAGCAGCAACATGCTCACCAGTCCACAGGAAATGCAGATGGAAAGAGTACTTCCAGCAGCTTTTGAATAAAGAAAACCCCACAGAAGATGTGCTGGCCCAGACACAGCTTACAGTGAAAGAAGATCCAGATTTTCTCCACAGGACAGGGCCTCCCCCTGCACCCTAGTGATAGTGGAGTGTAGCGATGGACTTATCTGAGAGGTGATTGTTGGCCCAGAACCCAGTGTAGAGTGCTATTATTGGTTAGAGTATTTGAAATCAGTTTAATTTTGTTGGTACTTGTTGCCTGTGTCAGAGTGTGTTTCCATGGCATGCACCACCTGCATAACTGCGCACTACCTTCCAGTGAAGGATACCATTGATGGTTATAGACGCAAAGTCTTAAATAGATAATTTTCCCTTAGTCAACTGTTTGTGTTCCATTGGAGTATTTTCACTGTTGCGTTCACTGCACAGACACTCAGCTGAGCCTCTGATGTTACTCCACAAGTCTTACCCATTAAGGTCCTCACAGTTTAAAACTTTTTATTGTCCCTTAGCCATACCTGGTCCTTCTAGTCCCCTCACTTTTATTGACCACAGTAGTTCACCTAGCATCATGAAAGGACAATTTACCACCATTTCTCCAGCCAATGTGATCAACATGAGCATCCTGAGTCAACGTAGCAATTGCCTCATGTACACTGACAACCCCCTTCTCCTGGGTCACACAAATTCAAAATGTGAGAGATGCATCTTATTATTTAATTAATTTATTTGACATTTGTTGACCAGGTTAGTCTGACTAGCCTAGTGCCCTTTGTCAGTGGAGTCCCAGGAAGAAAAGCTCCACAATAAGACATGAGGATACATCATTAGACATAGTTTCTTTATACAAAATTATGACAATATTAAGAATCTTGAATCTAGGCTATCTCACTCACAAATCAGTATATCAGATAGTAAGCAGACTGTCATCTCACATACTTCACCTCCTGCGCCATACACAAGTACAACACCTAAACTTATATACGTAGAGTTTCTCACTGGAAGCAAACATAAAGATCAGAGGCCTCCCAAACATAAACGCACTTCACTTAATAAATTCCCAGCAAATCACAGTATACATACAAATGCACGCACCGGTGTCTCACCAAACATGCCCCTAAGGCAAAACACAAAATCAAATGTCTTAGTCATATGTGGCTTGAGTGTGAGACACACAGATATCCCTCTCACCAGGCTGGATAAGGAAAAGGTCACGGTCAGCTGTGAGGTGCCAGGGTCCACCACAACACACATGCACTCAAGTCTCTCAAAAACAGGCACTGTTATGACTCTGTCATAGTCCATGTTGGTGTGAACGACTTGAGACATACCTCACTGGACTATATGAAGAGAGACATGACTGAGCTCTCTGATTATGTGAACCAAGCAGGTATGTCCCTAGCATAGCATGGTGCCTCAGTACAGACAAAAAATGATTGACTTCATCAATTGGCTTAGTTTCTGGTGTCATTCTAAGGGGATCCAGTACCTGTCAGCCTGAGATGATATGGTTGATAGATCACAATGCTTTGCCAGGGATTGTCTTCACCTGTCAACTCTGGGATTTTGGCTACTGACTAAGGCTCTTGCCTCCCCCATAGTGCCTTTTTTAAGGCAATGTCACAAAAACAAAATTCCCAACATAAAAAAATCCTCAAAAAACAACCTTAAGGTTATGCTGCTAACTGCTGGAGTCTAAATTTGAAACTCCTCACCTTGGAAGATGCAGACATCTGTGCAGTCACAGAGACCTGGTTTAAGACCACAAAGATCTCCCCACCCAATACTAAGATATAATTCCTTCCACACGTTTAAACCACAAAATGAAAGCGCGAAAACTAAAGGAGAAGGAGTATCAATATTCATCAAAGATAAATACACCCCCAGATTGTTTAGACATAATTATTCCCTAGAGTTACTTCATGTGCAAGTAACTATAGGAAAGACCACGCTCCAGGTTATCCTCAGCTATAGATCCCCCTCCATGAACCATGATGTCCACACTGCATACTTTGATCTACTTGAGTCGCTCAAAATACAACCAAACACCCTGATTATGAGTAACTTTAACTACCTGTCCACAGATTGGGTAAATTATACATGTACAAACACACTCACACAAAGGTTCTTGGACTTCATTAACTCAAATGCCTTGGAGCAGATAGTTGGCACCCCACAAGGGGCCCAAACATTCTATATTTGGTATTCACTAACATGGCAGAATGGTGCACCACCACAAGTGTGTGACCCTTCCTTGTGAAGTCTGATCATAAATCACTCGCTTTTGAAGTAACGATAGCATCAGACCCTCCCAGGAGAAATTAGGATAAAACATTTCTCCAAAACCAACTACAGCCTCTTAAGAGATGGCATTACCAGCCTCAAAGCTCCTGTCCCCACTGATGACAAGGACACCTATACTGGGATATATACCAATGCATTGTATAAACATCTATAAAATTGTACTGACTCAGCCATTTCTGATAGGACCAAAGCAAGATCCTCAATAAAAAAAAAAAAAAACAAGCCTGCCTGGTGGACATCCGCCATAAACAGGTTATATAATAACAGGAAGAAATTGCTGTCTAAGAGCAGGAAAGAACGATCTCAGAATTGGAAGCACACCCTTCTCAGCATGAACAAACAAATAAGACATCTTGTAAAGTCCTCTAAAGCTAACTATGAATCTAGATTAGC
Organism: Protopterus annectens; assembly: GCF_019279795.1. Taxonomy (NCBI): domain Eukaryota; kingdom Metazoa; phylum Chordata; order Ceratodontiformes; family Protopteridae; genus Protopterus; species Protopterus annectens. Next base: position 76,294,704 of record NC_056745.1, read on the forward strand.
ATCCCTAGCTAAGGATAACCATCAGGCTTTCTTTAGCTACATCCGAAACCTTAAAGTAAAACCCCAGATTTGCACTGAACTGGTAGTGAATGGTACCACATATACTGAACCAGTGGAAATAGCCAACCTGCTAGCAAACAGGTTCAGTGAATACTTCTCCCCCTGTTCCCATCACATAAACCCCAAAACATTCTTACCACCTACTCTCCACTTAATATCTCTAAAGAGCAGGTATTAACCACTCTCTCCAAGGCTAAAAACACAGCCTCTTTGGGACCTCATAATATCCCAGGCTGCGTTCTCAATGGTTTAAAACAGGAGTTAGCAAAACCATTGGGTACTCTTTTCAACCACAGCCTAAGCACTGGTTTTGTCCCTGCTGAATGGAAAACAGCTACCATCATCCTCTTGCACAAGGGGAGTGTATCTACCTACAATGGGAACTATAGACCCATTAGCCTGACCAGTCTTATCTGCAAGGCCTTGGAGAGAATCATTATGGACTTTATCAACAAGGATATAGCAGACCTTCAAACACTTGACCTGACCCAGTTTGGTTAAGTTAAAGGGACATTCTGCTTATTGAACCTGATGGACTTCTTCGAGACTGTCACCAAAGTCCTGGACAAAGATAAATCTGTGCATATGGCCTACCTAGTCTTGGCCAAGGCCTTTAACACAATACCCCACTCAGGCATCATTGAAAAACTCACCCAGCTGAGGGTCAACCCATATACTATCAAGTGGATTGCAAACTGGCTCACCGACAGAACACATACAGTCAAAATAAGGGACTCCACCTCGACCAGCAGACCTGTTACTAGTGGTGTTCCACAGGGATCAGCACTGGGGCCCCTGTTGTTTGCAATCTACTTCTGAGAAGTACAGGCAAAAACAGAAGGTCTGTAGCTGACAAATTCGGCTGATGACTGCAAGCTGAGAGCAGTCATTGAGTCCCCAAATGATGTCAACATTCTACAAGAAGACTTATGTAAACCAATGACTGATGCCAAAGTCATGACCTTAAACTCAATGCAAAAAATATGCATTATCATCCCCTTTGGCAAAGGCGATGTCCTTGCAGATTACCATATTAATAATAGCACCCTAAGCTCTAAATCAGTGGTAAGAGATTTGGGCACACAGGTTGCCAGCAACCTTACTTTTGATCACCATATCTCCCAGTGGTAAGGAAGGCCTTCTACATTGCTCACTTCATAAGCAAGGGCATAGCTTCCAGAACAAAAGAGGTTATAACCCCCCTGTAGTCTCCCTCATCAGGCCAATAATAGATTACAATGCTCCCTTTGGTATGTCTCTAAACAGGCACCTTCAGCAATTGAAGAGACCTCAAAGGTTCCACACAAAGAAAATTCAAGGTCTTCAGCATATGTCTGATGTGGACAGACTGAAATCACTGTCAGTATACTCTGTATCATACAGACTACTCAGATGCGACCTGTGCCTTGCATATAGAGCAATCTCTGATCCTGCCTTAATGGAATTGCTGCATATTTGTAAGTCAAATTTTACATGATTCACTCACTCTAGGGGCCTTGACCTAGCATGTGACATCAACAGGACTTGCTGGAGAAATAGATATGTCTCCCAGAGGTTGACTCTCCTCTGGAATAAACTTCCAATACAAGTTAAACAGAGCCCTTCTTTAACCCTTTTTAAGCGTAACTTGGAAGATTGGATGGGAAACCACATATTTACCACAGGGGTTTCACCTGTGTCCCTCTTGGATAGGGGCCGTTGGTGCTGATTTATATCTGCTTATAATACAGACCATATCTCTAGACTCTTAAGAGAACAAGGGTTGAAGCTGGTTAGGCTTATAAAGACCCCAGGGTCATTAGCCTAGTAATCTCCTATCAACTTATGAACCTATAAGAAGAGGAACCCAACCTAGAAGTAAGAACAGCACTAAGAAAAAAGAAGTCCTGGAATGCAGCAAGCTCCGATGAGGTCACTGCAGATATGATCAAGACATTGAGGGGTTAGGGGAGCAGTGGCTCCTGAGGGCACTCATAGCAGTATGGAGAGGAAAGTATATCCCAGATCACTGGAGAATAAGCATAGTAATGCAGCTGTACAAGAACAAAGAGGACATATGCAACTGTGGGCAGGATAGCGGTATCAAACTGTTGCCACACTGCATTTAAGTTCTGGAAAGGGTGGCTGGTAAGTGAATATGCAGAGTAGAAATTAAGATGGGAGATGAGCAGTTCAGATTCCAATTAGGATGCAGCACAACTGATCTAATGTTTGCAATGAGAAATATAGTTGAGAATAAGCTAGAGATGAGAACAGAGTCCAACTTTGCATTCCTACATGTGGAGAAAGCATATGACAAGATACCAAAAAAGCTGATTTGGTCAGTCCTGTGGTGGTTTGAAGTCCCAGAAACATTGGTAGAATTAGTGCAGGCTATGTACACGGACCCAGTGACACAAATAAGAACAATGTTAAAGTCACAGAGGGGTTCCCAGTGGGACTAGGTGTGCACCAGGGTTTAGCTCTGTGCCCACTGCAGTTCATACTGGTGATGGACTACATTAGCAAACAATTCTTATGGAGCAGATTAACAAAGCTGCTGTATGCAGATGATGTGGCATTTCAGGAAGACTTTAGACAAGTACTTCAGCAAAGGCTGGAAAAATGGAATGCAAAACTGAAGGCACATAGGATGAAACTGAGTACAGATATGACAGTTGTAATGGAAATCAGAGGAAGCTGAGAAGTGAGATAAAAGGGAAAATATTGGAACAGGTTAACAGCTTCAAGAACCTGAGAAGGGTAGTTGAGGAGAAGGGAAGTCTGAATAAGGAGGTCAAAGCTGGAATTGGGGGGGGGGTTGTAGCCAACTGGCAGAGACGGTCAGGAGTAGCATATCTGCGAGGGTGCCAAAGAAGCTGAAAAGTATGGTGTATAAACCGTCATGTGACTAGTACTACTGTCTGGTACAGCAACCTGGAAAGTGAAGGCAGAGTGATTAATGAAGCTAAAGGTGATGGAGATTTAAGTGCCTGAGAGAGGTGGTAGGATATCTAGTGAGGTACAGGAAAAGAAATGAAGACATCAGAGCAGAAATCCAAGTAACTCCGATTGTAGAGACAATCAAAGAAAACTGATTACAGTGGTTCACATACATGTGCAGGAGAGCAGAAGACAATTCAGTGAAGATTTGGGGCAGAAGAGAAGAAGGCAAGAAGAAAAGAGGGTGTCCAGCAAAGACATGGATGGATTGTGGGAGAGAAGACCTGTAATAGTCAGGCACGGCTATCAAAGAAGCTAGGAGAGTAGCACTGACTAGAGAGAGAGAGATGGCGACCGTTGAGGTGACACCTTGACTTCATGTAGACCATGAGAAACACGAGGTTGCTGCTGCTGCTGATGATGTTAGATGAGATAAATGAGAAAGGGTAGAAGTGAAAAATCTCTGCACACTTCTGTAGCATAACACCTAAACTGCCCCAGAATTTTGTTTAGGCTTTGATTATATTTTATATTTATCTGCCCTGTTTCCTTTACATTTTCTTAAGCCCTTTACTCATGAGTATCCTTGGTTTTAACATAACATTTTACTCTCTTCCGACCTCTGTTTTTATTTATATAATTCATTTTTGAGATCTTCCTTGAATTTAGACCTCCTTTCTCTTCTTATGTTGATGACTATCCTCAGAAAACATATTTTGCCTGAATGATTTGCATGCCACTAAGAAATAGATGGTTCTGTAATTACCCTTAATGGCCACTAACACATTGAAGATTTTCCTGCATTGCATAAGTCATACCACACAAAATGAAAAGACGAACAAACAATTCAAACTAAAAAAAATGGTTCTGGACAGTGATCCTTATTACCTTAAATGTCTTTACTTAATTTATTGTAAGGTAGAATATTTTTATTGAATATATGAAGAGTAACATGAGTACAATGTGGAACTGTAACTCACTGATGTAATGAGAATAACCTTAAAGAGTGAAATAAGGTGGTATGGGAGAGCATGTGAGGTTACTGTCCCAGGCTAGATCTCAGAATAAAAAAGTCACATTGGAGGTTTGACAAACAGATGGACTGAAAGAGTTGCGCATGGTGCTTGAATCAATAGCGCAGCAGTTAAAAATGAAGGGGATTTACTTCATTCCTTTTGCATTTGTGTATTTGTTTAAAAATCTCTTTTTGCATCAGTCTACCAATGCTTTTAATTTCAATGTCTAATTTGAATCACCTTAATTAAAAGCTGCCTTCCAGTTTCACTTATGACTACTGATGCTAAAATCGATGCTTACATTTTACAATAAGAATTGGCAGAACGCACAGTCCATTCTTTTCCTAGACATGAAAAGACAACCAAAGCATGCATAACAAGCCATTTATTTTTATGGAAAAAATTAAAAACAAACATTGTGAATGTTCTGCACTATTACAAAGTTCCTACTATTAAATCACATCTGTCATGTGTATAATGTGACTGAATCAATACAGGTTACATTTCAAGTTAAATTCTCAAATTCACTGTGAAAGACTTATGAGCCACTTTTTTATTTAATTAATTAGGTAATATAATGCTGAAGTTAAACTAAGCAAAATGTAAGAATGAAAAGACCAATAAAGTTATAGCAATAAATATAAAACCAATTATATTTAATAACAGAAATTGTAATATATCACAATTGCTTTGCAGTGGATGCAGTGTAATAAAGGTTTAAGAAGAAACTTTAATTTCATACCCTTAGATATCATTGTGTCATTCTTAATTATAACAAGAGATTTTAATCATTTTAGATATTTTTATTGTATTCCTTCAACCATCTGATAACAAATTTTAAAAATACTATTACCCTAGATCTCAAATTGTTGATGTTTGCCTTTATGAATGTCAGGGAAATGACTGGCAGCCACATTTATTGCATTTCTGTAAGAAACATTACATAAATAACCTTAAATCCTAAATTTACAGCTTTGAACCTTTTTTTTTTCAATATGATTTCAGCTGTATAAGCAATAAGCATTTATGTTATAATCATATAACACTTTGCTAAACAATGTGATTTAAAAAATAGGAAATGTAATACTGCAGAATCTTCCCAGAAGACAGTAAGTTGATGCACAAAACATTCTGTTGTTCTATTTTCCATGAAGTAAAGGACCAGGGATGTATGTTTTTTGTTCCATAGCAAGAATAATAAAACTGATAAATTATTTTCACCTTTTTGTTTGGGCTTTATGAATGGAAGACAAATACAAGATAATAATATTATCTCAGAAATACTTTCTCAGTACTCTAGAAAAATAAGTTCCAAAGATGTAAAAATAATTTTTGAGGCTTCCAAAGTATTTGATCACTTACACATTCCTTCTTTTAAAAGATTTACAGCTAGTCATTTTTTTTTCTTTTAGTTGAACTACCAATATATTTTTTTTACTTTAACTGCTGTAGACATTTATTTCTAACTCTCTTCTTCTATCACTACACATACTACAGCACAGCAGAGATGTTCTTTATTTCCTTGTTAGGATTCAGAAAGACTTGTCATGAAGGAAAGCCTTGGCATAGCCATTTTCTCCCTCACAATAAGCCTTTTTGGTTCTTAAACATCCCTGTCACTGTGGTTTTCCACTCAAATGGGCCTCAGCATGGAGGGCAGTCTTGTGGGCAGAGCTGTATGATAATGTGACAGTACAGGACAGTGGCTACATCTAATTAGCCATGTGCTCTCTCTCTCAGAAATGTCAGAATGTAAGCTGGTCCTTATTTGTGTGAATAAGCAGTTCAGAGAATCGTGCAGTCTCATAAATATTGTGCAGCCACATATAAATTCACAGTTATAAGAAAATGACCACCATAAAAATATGGTAATCACCTATTCACCCCTACAAGTGTAGTCAAGCTGCAGGTAGGTCCATCAAGGATGTGGGAGTGACAGGTACAAGTTGTGTGTGGCAAGGCCAGTAATATGTACATACATGGTTCAAAAATGGTCTCAGGCTAAATGGAAAAAAGTACAGCTTAGTAACATTTGATAGACAAGCTGCTCCCACCTCATATGTTATCAATAGTACTCCTCCTCAGACAGATACAGACATAAGAGACCTAGATACATATGTGGATAACTTTCTCTCATTCGAGCATCATGTTTTCACCATAGTCAAGAAGTCCCACTATATGGCCCAGTTCATTTCCAAGGGAATATCTCCTAGATCCAAAGGAATCATACTACCACTGTACTCTTCCCTTATCACAGCCATTGATAAATATAGTGCCCCTTTTGGTATGTACACATGCATACATTTCACTCAGCTGGTAAGACCCCAGAGATTTATAACCATGAACATTAAAGGCCATAAATCCAACAACTAGATCGCCAGGCCTCTCCTTACACTCACTAGCCTACAGATCGCTACGAGGTGACCTGTATCTTACTTTTTAAGCCATGAAAGATTCAATCCTATTTGACCTCCTATTTCTTCTCACAACCAGTGGCTGTACAAACACCAACACAAAGGACCTAAATCTATACCAACAAATAAACAAGCTTCGCTGCAGAGATACGGTCCTACCTAAACATATTCTTAGCAAATGGAATAAGTTATCTCTACAGGTTAAACAAAGAATTATGTTCGCTACCTTTATGGCTAGTCTTCATGACTGGATGGGTAGACACAACTTTATGCCAGGTATATGGCTCTGCTCAAATTAGGAGGTGCTTCACAAGGGTGGCAAAAATGTTTAAACTTGTATTCTTTAAGATGGATATAGATTTGTATCTTATGGTCTTTGTGATCCCTTGTGTAGCATGTTTCTATGTTCCTGTGCCCATATGTGTAAGTGCATGTTTGTAGGGACAAGAGTGAAATTGTAGGACTGTGTGTGTGTGTGGGTGTGTGTGTGTGTGTGTGTGTGTGTGTGTGTGTGTGTGTGCTCTTGGTGATTGAAATGGGGGGCATTAAGTAATACAACAAGTCTCCAAGAACAGGCTTTATTAAATTATCAGATCTTAAAGAACAGTAAGGCCTGAAATTGTCTAATTCCAGACTAAAGTATTTAATTAGCAGATCTCAAGTTTATTTATTTATATTTGTTTACCAGGGTAGTGCACTGATCAACACTGATCAATTTCAGACTCAGCCCGGAAACAAACCAGATCAAAATGGTCTCCCTTTTACTTTTATATGCTGAAATCATATATGGCCTAAGCTAACAAAAAATTAAAGACCTTCGATTATAATGTAAAAATTACAAACTGTTAAGTTATCTAAACTTAAGAGAGATAAAGCTGATTTTGCTAGAAATAATGTTTTTTCTTGGCCTAAAGAAGCTATAAATAGATCTAATCAAGGCAATGGTCCCTTTAACGCTATTTCAAGCATTAATGTTTCGCAAGAACGTACAACTGTTTTTTCCGGACTTACTTCTGGTATTACAGATGATCGGGGAGTTATGGCGCCCATATCCATGAACTCTGAACAAGTGGATCCAGGTATGCAAGCTTCTTTTTCTGCCTCTGGCAGTTCTGTAGCTCCTATTATCATAGATAAGCCTGTTAATACTACGCGCTCTAAATATGCATCAACAGTAACACCACTGACTTCTAGTACCTCTACAGGCAATGACACTCGAGGGCTAGAAGTTAACAAAGATGCCAGTGTTTTTTTAGACAGGGCAAAGAAGGGTGACTACTCATTGAGGGCAGCTCTGCTCTACAGAACTCATTCCAAGAGTTTAACGCACAATGGCAAGACATACAAAAACCAATATGTGGATGGAGTTGCCCACCAATATAAAAAGAGACGTATGTAGCCTCAGGTCTAGTTGTTAACATTTCTTCTTTTAAATTAAATGGAGAACAACTTAGTCTACTAAATAAAGGACTGTCCTTTATTCCTGCTAGGAGAGCTGATCCTGCAGAGATGCTAAAAGACTTAAGATTACTGGGTAGAAGTCTTTCATTGAAATGTTTGTTTCCTACAGATTTAACAAGTTCAGGCAATCAGGCCTGTATATATAAACAACCCAGTACTTTTATTCCAGCTATACCAATAGGTATTCAACGGTTTATTGATGTATGTGAAATTGCCTTTAGAGATTTGAATGCTTCATCTGATACTAGTTTGTCATTTTACAATTTAACAGTTGATGAACATAGAGGTTTGCAAGAGTTAAAAAATGTACATTCATTAATTATTAAATAAGCAGATAAAGGAGGCGGTATAGTTCTAATGGTCAAGGATCTATATGTTACACAAATGGAGAAACTTTTATTTGACACTAAAACGTATCAATGTATCTCTAAACCTACTGTCAATGCTATTATAGATAAAGTTTCCTTCTTGATATTTGATTTATTGATCACAAACCTAATTGATGATTCACTTTTTAAGTACTTTAATGTGCACAAGTACTTTAATGTGTCCAAAAAGGGAAGGCATCTCTGATCAGTATTAGCAAAAAACTACGTGCACTCATAAAATCGTCTAAGGCCAGCTTCGAGAGAAAAATTGCACAGGACACTAAGGAGAATCACAAGGCTTTCTTTAGTTATGTTAGGAACCTGGGTGGGAATTCCCAGATATGCTCAGAATTAGTCCAAAATGACAAAAAATACACCAAACCCACAGACATTGCCAACATCCTAGCTGACAGGTTCAGCATAAACTTCTCCCCCCCTCCCCACCAAAAGGGCAAATATCTATCCCAGCAGAGTGCTGCCCCCCTGACATCTCAGATGCTCAGATAAGAGCCGCCCTCTCCAAAGCAAAAAACACAGCATCATTGGGACCAGACGGTGTCCCGGGCTGCGTACTACATGAACTCCAAGAAGAGCTAAACCCAAACATAAAACTACTGTTCAATCTCAGCCTTACTACAGGATATGTACCCAAAGACTGGCATACAGCAACAGTGGTCCCTCTCCACAAAGGCGGTGCCTCAATGGATCCTGGAAACTATCGCCCCATAAGCCTGACTAGCTTGGTCTGCAAAGCTATGGAAAGGATCATCATGGACCTCATAAATAAAGATTTTGGGGACCTACAGACACAGGATCCTACCCAGTTTGGCTTTGTTAAGGGCAGATCCTGCCTCTTAAACTTGGTCGATTTCTTTATAACAGTCAACAAGGCCATTGACGAGGGGAAGGTGGTCCACACAGCCAACCTGGACCTCGCAAAAGCCTTCGATACAATACCCCACTTGGGCATTATAGATAAGCTCACCAGCTTAAATATAAACCCCTATGTCACTAGATGGGTTGCAAACTAGCTCAAGGACAGAACCCACATGGTTAGAATTGCTGGAGCCATGTCAGACTCCAAACCAGTTACAAGTGGCATCCCACAAGGCTCAGTCCTGGGACCCCTCTTGTTCGGTATATATTTCTCGGAGGTACAGGCCAACACGGTAGGACTGTGGCTGACCAAGTTCGCAGATGACTGCAAACTGGGCGCCATAATCGACTCTCCATCCTACACAAGCATCCTCCAAAAGGGCCTCATAGAAACAGACAACTGGTGCCAGAGCCATGGCCTCAAGCTAAACGCCAAAAAGTGTATAGTCATCCCCTTTGGCAAAAAAACAAAGTGCCCACAAATTACCACATAGGTGGTAATCCATTAAGTACAGAAGTAATTAGGGACCTGAGGACCCAAGTTGATAGCAATCTCTCATTTGACAACCATGTGGCCAAAGTGGTTAGAAAAACATTTTATATAGCCCACCTAATCATGAAGGCATTCACATCTAGATCAGGGGAGGTCATCGTGCCTCTTTACTCATCCCTCATCAGGCCCATAACTGAGTACAATGCCCCTTTTGGGATGTACCTTACCAGACACCTGCAGCAACTGGAAAGACCCCAAAAGTACCTCACCAAGAGGATCAAAGGGCTCAAACAGATGCCATATGCTGCCCGGTTAAAGAAACTCCAGCTCTACTCAGTGGCATACCACCTTCTCAGAGGCGATCTGTGCCTGACGTATAAAGCCATGTCCAACCCGGAATTAATGGACATGCTGCACATCAGAAAGTCCAAATCCCATCGAGCTACGCGCTCGAGAGACTTGAACCTCAGCACTGAAATAAATAGGACATGCTGGAGGGACAGATTCATAACCCAGAGGATCCCTTCACTCTGGAATAAAATCCCAGTCCAGGTTAGGCAGAGTCCCTCATTGACTCTCTTCAAGAGGAATCTTGATGAGTGGATGGGAGAGCATAGGTTTACCCCGGGTATCACTCCTGTGTCACTGTTAGACAGAGGCACAGTATACTAACCTCGAAAAAGGGCATAGCAAAATTAATTTAAAATGGGTGGCGAAAGCCAAACACACTCTGGCTAGGCTTATAAATGCCCTAGGGCAGATAGCCTAGTATGAACCTATGAACCTATGAACAAACCTCTTGTTCTTAGGGTGTACGGTTTACCTAAAATTCATAAGAACTTGTCATCTCCACCCATGCGCCCTATTGTTTCAGGCACTGGGTGGTGCACTGAACCTCTCTCTATTTATGTAGAGGGGAGTTTACATGGCTTTTTGGAAAATTGTCACACAATTTTGAAGGATACTAAGATGTTTTTACAATGGTTATATGATAGAATGGAAAGCATTGACATTAACGAGGACTTTGTCCTTGTTACATTGGATATAGAATCCTTGTTCACTAGTATACCTAACTCTTGGGGTGTAGATAGTATTAGGCATTTTCTTACTGTGAACAGATGTCTGACCAACACAAAGATACAGTTAATTTGTAGTCTATTGGAGATAATTTTGGAGAACAACATTGTTATGTTTCAGGAGCAGTTTTTTTCTGCAGAAAGTTGGCGTGGCTATGGGCACTGCTTGTGCCAATAGCTACGCCAACTTAGCTTTGGTTAGCTGGGAAGAGCAAAATGTTTTGTCTACTAGTAATCCATTTTTTGGACAAATACTTTGGTTATCCATTTTGTACATGATGTTTTTATGCTGTGGAGAGGCTCTGGTTTTCATATAGTTCAGTTTCTTGATTATTTGCATTCAACAACTGATTTTCTGAGGTTCACATATCATAGCTCTGCTACAGACATCAATTTTCTTGATGTTAAAGTTAATAAATCTGACCTGAATTGTTTCTGTAGTAATATTTATTTTAAACCAACTAGGAGGAATACATTGTTGCATAAATCCAGTATGCACCCTAGACACGTTCCTAGGAATGTGCTGAAGGGTCAGGTCTTTAGAACACTGCGGTTGCATAGCAGGGATGAAGATGCAGTAGTTGCGTTAAATAATTTGAAGACTGAGATTTTGGATAGGGAGTACTCTGTTTTAGATATTGATCAGACTATTTCTGATGCCTGGAAGTTGAGAGGTACTAGATGTAAACCCTATTTTAATGCTGTGAATGCCATTCCTGATACAAGACATACTGCCACAACTAGTAATGACTTTAGAGTGGTGTTTCAGTTTTCTAGTAACATCAGTCAATATATAGATATAGTTAAGAAGCATTGGTTTTTGTTAAAGGAAGTGCCTGGCCTTATTGATAAGGTTGGACATTTTCCTATTTTTAGTTTTAAAAATAATAAATCACTCAAGCAGCATCTTTGTCATGGTGAAGCACGCAAAATTCTTAGTAGTTCTGCTCATTGTGGAACTTTTCCATGCAGGAATTGCAGTGCATGTCAGTTCATTTACAGTAAGAATAAATATGTACATCCTACTAGACAATTTTCATTATACTCCAATCAATATACAGATTGTAGAACCACGGATGTGGTTTACTTTTGTTTCTGTCAACTATGTCCTGCTTTTTATGTAGGAAAAACTAACAGAATGCTCAAAGATCACATCTTAGAGCATGTAAGAGATATTAACAATAGTAAACCATCTAATGCATTAGCTAACCATGTTATGTCCAATGGTAGTTCCCATTCCTTTAGGTTCTTTGTTTTGCAACATATTCATAGGAACCCCAGAGGTGGTGATATAGAAAACATCATAGAGGGGTATGAACCGAAATGGATTTTGAAGCTTAATGCTGAAAAGTATCCTGGCCTGAATGCCACGACCTCTTTGATCCCTTTTTTAAAGGCCAGACACCTTAAGCATTAATCCAAGCCATAGTTGGCCTTTAGCTATTTAGATTTAAGATGGTTCTTTTAGTTGTTTAGGTTATATAGTAACTTCTATACAAAGTACATAGAATGCTCATATATTTATGCTTTTATTCTTGCTTTGTTTTTATTTATTTATTTATTTATATATTTTATATGCATTTTGGATTGTGATTCTGATTCTACAGATTTTTTTATACATTGTTTTAGCAGCCAGAGTAAGAAGTTTAATTCATGCTCATTGATACCATCATATTATTGATTCATTTTAACTAATTTCTTGATTTGTTATTTATGTACCTATTTAAGCATTCGGCTGTTTTTCAGTGTTGTCTGATGAAGCAACGTTAGTTGCAAAAGCGCTCACCATCTTTCTGTTTTTTGTGAATAAACGTTTGCTGTGTGTTATTCTGGTGCATTTTTTTCTTTTTACTCAATTTCAGACTCAGCCCAGAAACAAACCAGATCAAAATGGTCCCCCTTTTACTTTTATATGCTGAAATCATATATGGCCTAAGCTAACAAAAAATTAAAGACCTTCGATTATAATGTATGTCCTGATCAGCTACACTATTTATGATACAGATGCATCTTATTAGGGAGACACAGTTTTTAATTCAATAACGTTAGTTAATAAAGAGCTTCGACTCTGTTAACCAGCTGGTAGTCTTACTGTTCATTTCTCCATTTTCCAGAGTTTAATACTAAGTTTTGTTTGCTGATGATGAATTTTTGACTATTTGGTATAGGATGTAAGCACCACATAGTTTCATATATGATATTTGACAGAAATGCTTCTCTTAAATTTATACCTAATTTCTTTTCAAATTTACACTGTATGCTTTCTAAGACATTGTTCCTCTCAATATTAGATTTTACATGTCTTTACTTTGTTACTCTGTATAATTTTGCCAGCTTAAGTATCCCCATGTATTTCTTCTGAGTTTCATATTTTGTGCATTTGGTATAACGTTTTCTTTAACAAAATATATTTTTGCAATCACCTTGCACCTGCAGTTGCTCTTGTTACTCGATGGGTCTGCATGTTTTTATTACGTGCTTCTCCTGAGTCAAGGCTGAAGAGGGTCCTTGGACCTGTCCAACTACTCAGTCAAAAAGTCTAATAAATTAATACATAAAACAAATATACAATTTGTCATTAACCTTTTGACATCAGAGAGGTGAAAACAAGGTTGTCTTGTTCCTGATTTCAAAACGTAATCAATTTGCTCCATTAACTTCAATAATGTTCTTCTTGCTGTGTGTAAGAATGCAGCTCTTAGTGAAGTTTTACAGCAATGAGAAACAAAAGCTATTGCACTTTTTCCTAGTAAGGTGAATGCATGGATTTTTTTCTGACTTTATAGATATGAAATTATGGAGAAAGTGAATGGGACTTGCATGACAAAGGAGTGCTTCAACGTCTGAAGGTATGCTTATCATGACAACAAAACGGAAAAGACAATTCTGAAAGAAAGCACGCCAGGATTAAACACCACAGTACTTAGACATAACATGAATCAAAATGTCAATGCAAAGCTGTTGCACTTATTCCCCAAAACAGAATTTTCTTTGGCCTCTTTCTCAATAAAAAAAAATGTTCATATTTCTGTTTACAAACTTTTACTTCACACAGCCTTAGCAAAAGTCAGGGGAGTATTTATAGATATTGTTTGAAATAAAATAGAACAGTTTACAGACAAATGCTGATTTAGTGCAAAACCTGGTGCATAAATATTTGTAATAATGATTCCTTATAGCCCATAATATCTCTAATGTTAGAAAATGAGAAGAAATTGAATATCTTGCAGTCTTCTTCCACAATACTACAATCTGACATATTATGTTAGGAACACTGCTTGAGTAGATGCAAAATGACTGTTAGGTAGAATTATGTTTCTGATGCAGTTTCAATGATGTACATATTAAACTCTGCCACGTAATCAAGGTCTGATGGGGTCATCTATTTAAGCTGTTTTATCATAATTAGAACAGATCTATGTATTCAAGGGAGAACTTTGAAGCAATTCTGCTTATAATTATGGTATAATTTTTAAACGTGAATGCAGTGGCATCAGTTGATGTCCTTGGAATATGAAGACACATGTTCCTTGAGTCATCATATGTCACTATATTCTAGACCTACTTCTGTTCTAAAATTACTGACAGACAGAACATGAATAGATATATAGCAAATTACTTATTTGCATCTAGCAAATTCTAAGCCTACTGCATCTAACTACTTATTCTTAATCCTGCTAGAGCAATGTTCCCCTCAAAAAAAAAAAAAAAAAATCCCTTCTATTTTTGACTGTAACCTCAGTATTTTTTGTTCTGTTTTTTTAACCAGAATTGTTAAAATGTTAATCACTGTAATCTTTTTGTAATCTGTGTGTGGAGCTTTTCTCCCCAGGACTCCATTGAAAATGGGTTCTTTTGGCCCAATGGACTATCCTGGTTAAACAACTGCAAATAAATAAATAATAAATAAATATATTCTAGACCTATTCCTGTTCTAGAATTACTGATAGACAGAACATGAGTAGAAGGAATGGAATTTACCATCATCATGTACCACTTAAGAGTTCCGCTACAAAGGATCAGTATAAAGTTTCTCAAAAGTTAAACTTCCCAGTCACAAATTATCAAGGAACAACTGCTTATAAAGAAAACATTGTTTTCGAAGGGGGCAAATCCCTTAGATTCCTAAGTGGAAGGTCTTCTCCCTTACATTCTTACTCGACCAAATTACATAGATAACTCTACATTTGTACAACCATGTGGAATAGGGCAGGCACAATATACTTGTTCAAGCATAGTACTGCAAACATAGTTGGGAAATGAAAGCTGTAGAAATGGGACAATGGATTTAATAATAAACAGATTATCATATACTAAGGCAATCACTTATCCCGGTGAGATAAAACTGTAATGAATATTGTAGTATCCTTTTATTGCTGTAATCAGTGAACCAACAGAATGAGGCAGATTGCCATTATAGTACTTCATTTGCATGTTGGCATTTATTTTAATTTATTTAATAAATTTAATTTATAATTATGTTGTAGCACTATAACTTCTTCACTTGAAACTCTCCCAGCTTTCCATTCCTGCTTCCACCTGTCAATGGATCACCAATTTTCTAACTAATAAGAAACAGCAGGTGAAACTGGAGATGTTTACCTCTAGCTATCGCACAATCAATGTAGGTGCCCCCTGGGATGTGTGCTCTCCCCACTGCTATTCTCCCTCTACATTAATGACTGCACCTATAAGGACCCCTCTGTCAAACTTATTAAATATGCAGATGATACAACTATCATCAGGCTCATCAGGAATAGTGACGAATCTGCATGCATATGGGAGGTTGAGCAGCTGGCCCTTTGGTCAGAATACTCTGGAACTGAACACAACTGCGGAGATGACAGCGGACTTTAGGAGTGGTACTACAATATTATTCCCCTTCTTTGTATTTAATACTGCTGTGTCAGTTGTGGACTCCTTCAAGTTTTTGGGATCTATAACCTCCTAGAACTTGAAGTGGGAGACCAATGTAGGGTCCATCATAAAAAAGGCACAACAGCAAATGTACTTTCTGTGACAGCTGAGGAAGTTCAACCTCCCACAGGAACTGTTGATTCAGTTCTGTACAGCAGTCATTGAGTCTGTTCTCAGGTCATCCATAACAGTGTGGTTTGGATCTCTGTCTAATCATGACAAAAAAGGTTACATTGAATACTCAGGTCTGCCTTAAATATCATTGGTGCTAGTTTGCCTGCCTTACAGGAACTGTACTATACCACAGTCATAAAAAGGGCAGGAAAGACCATTACCGACCCTTCACATCCAGTCCATCATCTTTTTGAACTACTACCATCATCCAGGTGTTATAGATTAATACGTACCAAAACAAGCAGATATAAAAACAGTTTTTTTTCCACAGGCCATCAAGTTTGTAAACGATTAACTCAGCTTATTAGGTTGGGGTACTCTTTTTCCCAAGCCTCCGAGGATTCTGCAGTATTGTTTACATATTGTTAATACTTGTTTCTTTCAAAGTTTATTTCAGTATTTCTTGCACTGGGTTCTACTTTGCACCTTCTATGTATATGTATAGTTACTTTTTTGTCTTGTTCTTAATAGTTGCACGTATGTCGTTTGTCTTGTTCTTGTATGCAGGGTTGCCAGACGTCCCTATTTGAGCGGAACTGTCCCGGGATCAGCAGCCCGATACCAAGTCCCACACTGCTGGTTAAAATCCCGATGAAACAGCGTCTGTTTTTTTTTTTTTTTTTTTGACTTGTTGATTGGCCCGTATGCCAATATACAAGTCAATCAAAAACATTGCAAAATGGAGCTACTTCTGTTTAATGTGGAACTGCCTGATGTTCTGCATTGAACAGAAGAGGGTCCACTGTATGATTTTTTTTGATTGGCTTGTATACCGGCATATGGGCCAACCAATCAAAAATTGGCAAACACAGAGGTTAATGCGGAACTGCGATGTTCTGCATTAAAGACCTTTTTTTTTTTTTTTTTTGTGAAAGACCTTTTTATTTTGTCCCTACCTGACCCGTCAGAAATCTGGAAACCCTGGTTGCATGTATGTCATTTATGTAATTCATACTTGGAGAGTTACTGAAACTGGAGTCAGATTTCTTGTATACGTGCATACTTGGCCAATAAATGTGATTCTGATTCTGATAAACAACATTCGGAATTTATAATCTGTTTTTGATTTTGTTGTTTGAGCTATCCCATGATCTCTATTTGTGCACAGTTTTTGGTTCTTAGTTTTGTAAACTTTCAGGAAATTAGAAAAAAATAATTACACATACAGGCACAAGGACTAGCTGGTTCACAGATTATTTCATATTAGTGACTTATTTATTATATAGATAGTAGGGCTATCCCCTTACCATGACCCATGCCCTAACCCTAAGGTCAGTGACTGTTGCATCACAGTGGAGGATAGCCTGTCCTCCACTGTGGTGCGGTAGTCACAGACCTTAGGTTTAGGGCACGGGTCATGGTAAGGGGATAGCTAGTAGGGCTATCCCCTTACCATGACCCGTGCCCTAACCCTAAGGTTCGTAACTACAGCACCAGAGTGGCTATGTTTACCTGCTGTCTTTCACTGTGGTGTGATCCATTTGTAGAATATATATATATATATATATATATATATATATATATATATATATATACACAGTGGATACACAAACCCATATTAAGTAGAAGCCGCGGTGGTACAGCGGTAGCCTTATTGCCTCACAGCAAGAGGTTCTCCTGTTTGATTCCCAGCTGGACTGCCTTCTGTGTGGAGTCTGCATGTCCTCCCCATGGTCTAGTGGTCTCCGAAAGACATGTGTGAATGGGCGTGCCTTTCCTGAAAGTTGGGTGTCAGGCTGGCAAATTGGCACCATAAAAATCTACTGCCAATCATTAGTGGACCAGAGTTTCGCTGTGGCGACCCCTATCCAGGAAAAGACCAACAACACAAACCCATATTAAGCAGCTTATGGATTTTGCAACCATGGAAATCTATGTAATGGTTGTATTCTGAAATGTTTTTTTCATTTCCTTTATTTATCAGTCTATATGACATGATGTCTGTATTAAAATATGTTTAATTTTTATTAATTTATTTTACTAGCTGCCATCACACCTGTCAACTGTCCAGATTTTGCCTCATAATTTTGGTCTGTTTTTCATAACATTTGCATTTTTCTGGAAAATCACTGAGGATTAAGGTCACTAAATATTGAAATACATTTGACTTTCAGGCTTCACATCTTTTAGAAAATGCATGTTAACACAAATCTTGTTATTCTAGCAACTTTCTAAGTTTATAAGAATGATATTTAAAATCTGTCCCTATTTTTGATCTTTGACCACCAATTATTTTAGGCTTTGTCCAGATTTCTTGAGATAAGAGGTTGAGAGGTAGCCTGACACTCATGTTTGAAAGTGCTTAAATTACTACAGAATGTATGTTTAGGAATGCTTATAAACTGAGTATTTGCTACACTCGCACATTCCAGCTTTGCATTAAGTTTGTGTATGAAGTTTCTTTACTTTCAATTCTAACTGAATGTGCTGGTATTAAAGAAACAATGCAGTATGAGTTTCCAGCATGGAAATGTTTAGAATCCTTGCTCCAGGGGCATGAATCTTGTGGCATATTGGATCATGTAATAGAACTGGCATTGTTTTCCTTGGGATCTGCAAAGAAAATGGATGCTGCAGCTTTGATAAAGATTATGGTGCAAAAGTCCTATCTAGGAAGGGCTTGAAGAACTGAGAAACTGAGTATGCTTGACACAGTTAGGCAATGTGTATTATATGCCTGTATTAATGTATGGTTTTCTGGGAAAGCAATTTTTTTACAATTTTACAGTTGTGCAAATTTTACAGTTATAAAGATATGATGGTCACCTTAGATCTGAAAACATGTGGCAGCTCTAAAGGTTTCAGATTTTCAAAAATAAAATGGGTGCTAAAGCTTGCTCTAAGTAAATGGAAACTCTACAATGGCTGTAGAGTGATAGAGCTCGTATAGAAAGATTATATCCAGACTGACTGCAGTGGACAAAATTCTGAAATTTTTTACTATATCGCTGTGTCCAAGAGAAAGACATGGGCAATTTGCACATATTACCTTTCTTCTGAGTTCTCATGCTACCTAAATGATTGCATGTGATGCTCAGCTTACAAAGAATATGATGTTTATACAATATCCAGATATATGACAGCCAGAAGGTAAAGAGTTAGAAAACTACAAAGGGTGAGTATTTGTCTAATTCTTACCATTATATATGCTCAGACTGCTTATAAAAATGGAATGGATGCATCTGAATGCAATGTGGTAAAGAAGGCTGGAGCTAAGGTATAAGGAAGCAATAGAAGGACAGGATGGGAATCATACACCAGTGCACTGTACGAACACGTACACAAATGCACTGTACGAACACGTACACAAGTGCACTGTACGAACACGTACACAAATGCACTGTACGAACACGTACACAAATGCACTGTACGAACACGTACACAAATGCACTGTATGAACACGTACACAAATGCACTGTACGAACACGTACACAAATGCACTGTACGAACACGTACACAAATGCATGGATCTCACCATACCCAATAGAACCAAGACGCTCTCCTCCAAAAAAAGGAAGACAATCTCGTGGTCCCCTGCCATAAACAAACTCTGCAACAGAAGAAGGAAACTGATGCTGAATATGGTGAAGTCCCAAGACTGGAAAAACTCCCTTATCAGCCTCAAAAAAAGTTGAGATCCCTCATCAAATCCTGTAAATCTAGCTATGAAAACAGAATTGCAGCAAATAGCAAAGACAACCACAAGGCCTTCTATAGTTATGTAAAGAATCTCCACGGCAATACCCAGGTTTGCTCTGAGCTACTGCACAGTGGTACCTCCTATACCAAGCCAATAGATATTGCCAATATACTGGCCGACACATTCAGTGCCAACTTTACCCCTCTCAGTAGATCACCAGGCACCCAGTATTACTGCTGCGCAGGTTAAAACAGCACTGTCCAAGGCCAAGAATACAGCTTCTATGGGACCTGACAATATCCCTGCCTATGTACTACATGAACTACAGAGTGAACTGGCACCTCACCTGTGTGCCTTGTTTAACCACAGCCTCACCTCAGGCTTTGTCCCTACCAAATGGTGCACTGATGCAGTCATCCCTCTCCACAAAAGAGGAGTTATTACAGACCTTGGGAACTATCACCCCATTAGCCTGATGAGTCTGATATGCAAAGCTATGGAACACGTCATCATGGACCTAATAAACAAGGATATAGGGAATTTGCAAACTCTGGATCCCACACAGTTTGGTTTTGTGAAGTGTAGATCACGCCTGCTCAACCTGGTCGACTTCTTTGAGTCAGTCACCAGAGCTGTGGATGAAGGCAAGGTGGTTCATACAGCCTACCTTGATCTGGCCAAGACCTTTGATACCATGCTCCACTCAGGAATCATACAAAAACTCACTAAGCTAGGAATCAACCCGTATAATACTAGGTGAGTTGCAAACTGGCTCACAGATAGAACCCACAGTGTGAAAGTAGCTGACTCCAAGTCAGATTGGTGACCAGTTACAAGTGAAGTCCCACAGGGTTTGGTCCTGGGTCCTCTCCTGTTTGATATCTACTTCTCTACAGTCCAGGCCAACATAAAGGGACTCTGGCTGACAAAGTTCTCAGATGATTGCAAGTTGGTATTATTAACTCCCCAAGTGATGTTGACATCCTACAGAAAGGCCTCACTGAGCCCAATGACTGGTGTCAGAATCATGGCCTTAAGCTCAATGCCAAAAAAATGTGTTGTCATCCCCTTTGGGAAAAACCTGGTTCCTATGAATTACCACATCAATGGTAGTCCACTGAACACAGAAGGCATTATAAGAGATCTGGGAACACAGGTTGACAGCAACTTCTCTTTTGACTATCACATTGCCACTGTGGTCAGAAAGTCCTTCTATGTGGCACATCTCATTACTAAGGGTTTTGCATCCAGGAAGAAAGAGGTCATTGTCTCCCTCACTCTTCCCTCATTAGGCCAATCATCGAGTAGCATGCCCCATTTGGCATGTACCTCACTAGACACTTGCAACAACTGGAGAGGCTGCAAAAGTAACTCACAAAGAGGATCCTAGGCCTTAAACACTTGCCCTATATGGACAGACTCAAAAAATTCCAACTATTCTCTGTCTCATATCGCCTACTTAGAGGCGATCTCTGCTTGACTTACAAAGCCATGTCTGACCCAGCACTGTTAGAAATGCTACATCTAAAGAAATACCAATCCCTCCACACCACATGCTCCAGAGACCTCTACCTCATTACCACAATCAACAGAACATGCTAGAAGGACAGTTTCCTAACCCAGAGACTACCCATGCTATGGAATAGACTTCCCATACATGTCAAACAGAGCAGCTCACTGGCCCTCTTCAAGAGAAATCTTGATAAGTGGATGGGAAATAGAAAATTCACCCTGGGGATCACTACAGTGACTCTACTCAACAGAGGCACTGGGAACTAAGGTCGGGTGGCAGGATGCCAGGGTAATCCTATGGGCTAAGCTTGTAAAGGCTCCAAGGCCATTAGGCTAGTACACACGTTTAAACCTATAAACCTATGAGTTTCATCTTTGTCCTACAGATTACAGTGGTTGTAGTCTAGAGGAAATTCTTGAAAGAGCAACGACAGAATATCAGAGCTGGGCAGCTACAACAATGTTTTGAATATGTAAGATAAATGTACCACAGAAAACCAATACTGAGTTTCTTAAATGGGCAGTATTCCACTTTATCTTGCATGTCTCCTCTCAAAATATATGTACTATAAAAGAACAGACCTATGTACAAATATATGAGCAATAATTCTTACAACACAGAAGGTTTCAGTCAAACATGGTAACATTTAAAAAAAAATTTATTAATGAAATAACTTTTAGTGACAGTCTCAAGAACTATTCTTGCTTGGAAGAAATATTAACTTCATTAGTAAAACAAACAAACAAATATAAAAAACAGCTCACTCTAGAGTCCAGTTTGTTGATGACTTCAAATTGGTGTCAGTATGAATCCCCCTTTTCCCATTTTGTATATGGGGTCGAGGTCTCA
The DNA here is from genome assembly GCF_019279795.1 of Protopterus annectens. Classification (NCBI taxonomy): domain Eukaryota; kingdom Metazoa; phylum Chordata; order Ceratodontiformes; family Protopteridae; genus Protopterus; species Protopterus annectens. The sequence continues at coordinate 76,316,483 of NC_056745.1, forward strand.
CATCAGTTGTGATCATCACCTAGAGCCATTGTTCATACTACTGAGTGTCTAGGCCGGCTACAGCATTATTATGTACTAAGTATTGTTCAATACTGAATTTCCATAAATACTTTTAGATGGTTACACACTCCTCTGTGTCTTGATCACTGGTCAGGAGCTGAGCCTTATGTTGTTATCAGATTAGAAAATGAGGTGTTACTTTCTTGGGTAGTGGTGCTTTAAAACAGGATTTACAGTCTTAGTGCTAAAAAAAGCACATTTAAAAGGACAGCACATCTGTGCTTGAGGCTAGTGATGCTGTTTGACTTTTGAAAATAACAAAACTGTATATTTACATAATACACATGCTGATCACATATTAAATATGTCCAGCACAGGTGATAGACCAGGAACATATACTTCTATAGTATATCATGAATGCCAAACAACTACTACCTATGGATATTACATATATGTAGATGTGTATCGATATTAGTAGAATGGCTAATTTACTCTGCCATAGAAACTTTCTTTTGGAGGGGATTGAATCCAACCACAGCCATCCTAATAATTTCACAGCACATTTCTAACATTGCACAGTCAACTACTACCAGTACTAATAGAAAATGTATACAAACTTATTTTTAAGGGCTACGACTGTTACTGTGCAGACAGAGACACTTTTTCATGACAGCATGTATACTCATCCCGGCACTCTCTGGGGCTCTCTCATTTGCTCTTGTGAATCTCCTCATGCATATCAATCTGTACAGAGGCTGGGGAAACAGAGGGCATAATGAGATATTGGACAATGGGATGCAATGGATGGTTATTTGTTTAGATATAAGATGGCATACTTACAGCACTGTGGTTGCGATTGCACCCTAACTTCAGCCTTCAATTAGCCAGGGAGGTCAGACTTGCTTCAATTCAATTTATTGAAGTGGTGTTGGCATTGTTCTTCCATGTGTGGGATGTCAGTCTTAGCCAAACTCTTCCAGGTATCAGCCTTATACTGTGATCCAGTATAGCCCTCCAAAAGGATCCTCCAGCTATAATGCTTATGATGGATGTCCATAAAAATCTTGGATTCTTCCTTACAGCATGCCACCATACCTGTACTCTAAAAGGCAGGGCCAGATCCAGCAATAGGTGACCTAGGCAGGGCTGGGAGGCCCAGTCACAACAGTAATTTAATAAAAAGGAAGTTTCCCTGCTCTGCTTGGCTCAATACACAGTAATCATAAAAAAAAGAAGTTCTGGTGCACAGTCATTTAAAAAAAATAAAACTTGTCCTGCTTCGGCCTGCTTCATTTTCCTGCTCTGCTCATTGCACAGTAAATAAAATGGCAACTAAAAACAAACAAAAAAACTTTTCTTGCACTGTTTAGTACACAGTAAATAAGTAAAAAAATCTAATGCACAGTAATTCAAACAAACAGTGCTTTAATCAACCCCAGCAGCAAAGTCTTGCAGCTGTCTCCTTGGCATCCACATACACACGAGGCTGTTAGCCAGTGGGAAGGCAGGCATGTCTGCTGCATGAGATATTATTCTGACAGTAGAGCAACACTGTGCAGCATCTTGGAGATGGAATACTATTGAAGAAAACATGAATTTTAGAAGTAACAAGTGGCTGTTTGTGTGTGTGTGTAGAATTCCCCAGTTAGAGGGGTAGTTTAGTGACTTCTTCAGACTCAAACCCTGTACCTGGGCTACAGGAAACAAGAGCCCTAATCCTCTGTTCTAACTTTTTCTATTTGGCAAATTACTGAGGATAACAGTTAGCCGAAGTCAATCAAATTCTAACATTGTAAGTGATTTAGAGTACTCTGCTTTTATGTCTCCACTATAGCAGAACATCTCTGATTTTGCCTTATATTTATGCCCTGTCCAGGAATAAGTCCCTTAACCATACAGTGCATTGAGGCAAGTGGTACTTTGGCCTCCTCGACTGCAAATCAACTTGACTTCCTCCAAATCGTCACAGCCCACAAATTATTATTCCAACCTGCTAGCTGCCCTACATTATCTAATATCCTACAACTATATACCCCCCCTTAGACCTACTCACCAAAACCTTATAATCATCCAAAAACCCAAGTGCCCAGCTGGTCAGCTTCTAATCTCCTTTTCCCTAGCCAAAAAATGGAATGCCCTGCCCTCTACTCTGAGGACCTGTGACAATCCTCACACCTTCAAAACACAACTTCATTCTTACCTGTTTCTTCACAGGAAATGTAACTGCACTCTTCAACTCATACCTCCCAAACTCTGTTCCTCCTTCTCTCCTGGCTAACCTTCATACCTTCCTAATTTCTCTCATATACTTAGATTATAAATGTAACTAAACAGAAACATCCAGCCATTATGCTGTATGCCTGTGTTTCTCTTGAAAAATTTTTAATAGTTTTGCTGTCTTTATTGAACGATACCTGTTTTGACTGTAATACTACCTGTTGATTGTTATACTACCTGTTGATTGTTATACTACCTGTTGATTGCAATGCAAATATTTTTCTTGTAATTCTTTATGTAATGTAACTTTGTATTGTGGAGCTTTTCTCCCCGGGCCTCCACTGAAAATGGGCTCTCGAGTCCAGTGGACCTCCCCGGTCACCAAACTGGAATAAATAAATAAATATAATAACTAGTTCCTATGAACCAAGCAACTAATACATATGAACCAGAATAGTTATGGTGGAAAGGACGGAAATTAGTTACAACAAACAGAAGCATCATAATGTGAGCCATGTTCTTTGGATGCAATCTTTAGTTCCCTTAATGTTGAGAGAGTGTTTATTACTAGCTGCAAATAAACTGGACAGCATGAAGTCTATGAGTTTAATGTTAATATTTTAAATATGTATACATTATTAACTTTGCTTATTTTTTTGCAAACACAAATGCATGAAATGCACTGTGTTTGGGCTACAATAGTTTCTCCAGCACTTATTGCAAATGAGTAAGGTTAGTAGCTGTTAAAAACCTGCTTCCTGTAGTACATGGTTTGATTCCTTCAGCCTTCATTTGTCTTCTGCAGGGTAATAGCTGATTCAGCTTGCACCTTGTGCTGGCCCCACAAAGTAGCATTATACCCCCTCAGCTAGCAAAAAAAAAAAAAAAAAAAAAAAAAGGACTGCAATCTGTTGTCTGGTGTCTGGTACTCCTGGAGCTATCCAGCTAACCTGGTCCTGTTTCTGCATCTCACCCTCATCCTCATCCTTGCCCCTCCTCAACTGAGGGGCAATTAAAAAATGAAACAAAACAAAAGTCTGTGATCCACTACTTGGGGCTGCTGAAATGCAGAAACCAATCTGGTCCCATTTCTGTACACTGCTCCCGATCAACCTTCCACAGATGTTATCGGGAGAAAAATAAAGAAACCTTTCTTTTTAACTGCAGCACACTGCTTGATATAAGTGTACTAAGCAGATGGTACATTTTGTACCATACGTGGAGCATTTCAGAGCTCAGGCTTTAGTGAAAAAAATAAACTTTTTTTTCTTTTCAACTACTGTAGCAAACTGTTCGCTACATTTGTAGTAATCAGTTGTTACAGTTTGCACTCAGCACAGAACACTACAGTTATCCAGTTTTAGTGAATAAGAAAACAATCTTTTAAACTGTAGCAAACTGCTTGCTACAGTTGTAGCAGACAGCTGCTACAGCTTATATACCCCCACATAGAGCATTACAGTGCTCAGATATTAGTTAAGAAAAATAGAGACAGAAACAAATGTTTTTTCCTCTTATAGTGTAGCACAGTTGCTACAGTTTAGACCACACAGGGAGTGCTACAGTATTCAGGATTGACCACATGTACTATGAACTATGAGTGATTGGAATGATGGATGGCTAGATCAGATGGGTGATATGATCATGTCCCCAAACAGTCTGTGCCTAAGTCATTCACCCATTTGTATTACCTTAGCTACAGTATTGGTTTTCTTTGTGACTTTGCCAAGTTACTTCATCAGACAGTATTCATGGGCTGCTATACACAGGGGCACATATCTAGTGAGCTGTCCCAGGCTGTTAGTACATGCATTATACAGTTGTATTTTGAATTTCTGCACCCTTCACACAGACGTTAATTAATACTTTGCTATATGCTATGTGAGTATGAATCCTGGTACGTCTCTAGTAGTTGAATAGTTTGCCAGATACATTTAGTCATTTAAGTAGGTCAGACCTGTACTGTGTGATGTCAGAAGGGATTGTTATTCTTGATGACAGAGAAGACATAGGGAGGTCAAATGTATTATCAGGAGTTCTGCAAGCATGTAAGACCCCCGAAAAAACAATTTGTTATATGCAGTAATATTTTTAATTTTTGTATGACTTGTGGGTTGTTGAATGAAAGCTGCTGCAGTGTTTTATATTGTTTATAATTGGTCTGCTTTATTTATTGCACTAAAGAATGAGTTTATTAATAGGCTTGTATTGTATAGTATAGTCTAACCATACTGCATTTTAATAATATATCTTTGCAGGACCTTCTTTGTAGCCTCCAGCAACTGCAAAGTGGTTGAAGTTTGTCAGGTCATACAGTCTGCATTATTTGGAGAGATGATCAGAACAGTCACATCTTTAGCATCCATTATGTAGTCATTGTTTTACATTAGCATGATACAGACCTCTCTACAAGATTGGATCATAAAGCCTTTCTGTATTTAGTTAAACACTGTTACTGAAGAGGACTAAAGTTCCAACGTGTTAATGAGTTGCTTTGTGTGGCAAGGTTTGAATCTTTCCACCTTCATTTAACAACTGTGTGACATGCAGCAAGTCAATTAACAATACCGTGTTTTGTGTTTTGGAGTAATTGAGAATTTGGGATAGACTCTGTAATTGTCTCCTGGACTGCATGCTTAGTAATTATGAAGCTGTGGTCATTGTTTGATAGCTATCCCCAATTGCATAGATCAAATTGAGGAAAGGTTTTGTCAATATCAGCAGCGCAGAATTTTTTAATGCAACATAGGCAATTTATTCCTCAAGGGCAGCAGGCCCTGCATTTGTATGTGAAGCACTGAAATGCTATCTTGTTTTCCAGTGGCAACCTGTTATTAATAGTAATTGTTCCCTTTCATGTAGATTTAGTCAGATGGCTTTTACTTCTGCAGATTGTACATATTCACTTAGCATATGTTATCAAATGGCTAATATTTCTTAAACTCTTATAAATACTCTTTGATTTAAACTATGCCTCACCTATCTGGATCTTATGGTATGATGCTAGTTATCTTTATGTGGTTTAAAATAATTCATATAAAGCTACCAGTAAAGCATATATAATGTATTTCTTCATAACAGTAACAGGTGTACATCATTAACAAATTGTCTCTAACTGCTGGTGGGGGTCAGGGGCTCACTGTGGATGAAAATAATCTTATCTGGTCATTTAAACAGTCTTCAATCTGGCTTTGCAGGACTAGTTGTGGGTGTGAGTGTGTGTGAATTAAGAAGAAATACTTTTGCTACTGTGTGTCTGTGTAAAACAAATTTGAAATGGGAGGCATTCAGAAACAATATAATGAGATGATCCTTTAAATATCATATTGATCATGCTCAGAGTGATGAATCTATATAATATAAGCATGATGAGAAACGTACAGATTTATCACGCTATGGAAACAAACTACTGTAGAATGGGGTTTGAATCTTCTGAGCTGATTTTGTTGAAAGCTTTCCTTCTGATTCAGATATTTGCTTATTTATGATGTGTTACTTCTTACATCATTTGTGCAGTCATAGAATGTTAGCTTTGTCTGCTCCTAGACCCTAATGCCTATGAGGTACACTGAAAGTGTACGACATGTAGTCAACTCCAAGGCTGTTAAGGTGGATAGTAGACACCTCTGGGCTCATATTCTGAGTAAAATTCATTACTATTTTACTGTTGTGTGACTTACCCATATGTAATTAGTCAGAGCCCTGGAAAAATTGTCATTGCAATGGTCAAGGTTCTTGTTTACTTTCAATTCTGTAATTGTTTTATTTTATGGTGAATACATGGTCAGTGCAGATAAAATGTCTAACTTTTCCTTAACAATTATGGGTAGACATATATAACTGTCAGGCATAACTTGAGCATAATATATGGCCAAGTAGTGTATGTCTTACCTCTCAATCTCAAAGCACAAGAAATCTGGACAAAGCCAATTCAATGAGGAGACAAAGGCCCCACATTAGGGACATATTTTAAATGTTGCTCATATAAACATAGAAAGTTGCAAGAATAAGTTTTACATCAGCGCTCATTTTCTGAAGGTTTGAAGACTGAAACTCAAATGCATGTTATTATTTAGTGACTTCAATCCTCAATAATTTGCCACTAAACCACAAATGTTATGAGGAGAAAAACAAAAGTATGAGGCTAAAATCTTGACATTATGCAAAAACCTGGATAGTCGAGAAGTACGGTATATATTTATTGTACAACTTTTTTACGGTCATGCAAGACTACTAATTCTCTTGTTTTTCATGCTGAAGAGCGATGCCTAAAAACAGTGCCCTAAAAAAAGCATGGCATCCTGAGATCCATCAAAATCTACCTGCATGCCCAATTTTATTGAAACTGAAGTGGTACTACAGGCCCTCTGTCTTCGTGACCGATGGCTCTTAGCTGTCCATGCTGCAGACTAGCTCATCCATGGCTGTGTTTGGGCTGAAATGAATCATTGTAGGGCCATGAATATGTAGGGCCATGGATATGCAGGGCCATGGATATGCAGGATCATGGATACACAGAGCCATGGATATGCAGGGCCATGGATATTATCTAAGCGACCAACCACAGATCAGAGGCCATTGACTGAGCCACCTCTTAGATAAATGAAGGAGTTCCTGGCTTTGCTGAAAGGAGTCCCACAGTGCAGTGGTGGATGCTGGAGTACTGTTGTCGCACCCCACAGAAGTTTGACTGCAGTTGCTCCAGGTATGTAGTCATACTTTATATTATCAATAGCTGCAGCTCCTCCTTAACACATAGTTGGTGTAATGCTCATTAAATATGTTTGACTTATGATATATGGGTATATCAGGGCAGAGGTGTAGCCAGTTTATTTGGAGCCCAGATCCATTCCCCTATCAGGCTCCCCTCAGCATTATTGAAGAGCAAAAAAATGTTTGCAGCCTGGTGGCTGGTGCTCATGAAATGCTAACCGGGTCCTGATTCTGCTTCTCACCCTTGACCAGAGATCCACATTTAACATCCATCTGCACTAGGTATGGTCATGGGTACTAATTGCTATCATAGTTTTATAGTTGCAAAGATATGAGTTGCCTGTGTAGTTGTGGCACTGGGTCCTACTTAATTGTCTTTATCCAGCATCAGCACTATTGAACTAATGCTGTTTGATGTTGAAGGATTTGTAGCCACTGCTAATGATGGTGTGATGAGCTGGCATGGTAAGAGGTTGCAGAGTATGTGCTGGACAAAGGCAGTGCGGCCAATGCATCCTGTACTCAGGGTATGGTCACTTGCTCTATTCCAGTGGATACTTAAGAAACACAATCATCTGAGAGTGGACAGATTGAAGGGGCACTATAAATCAGGGAAATATGGTGGCCATAAGATTAGAGATGTTTGCAACTGCACCTAGCACTTATGAGCAGAAGGGTCCACACAGGGGGTTAGTAATGGTGCTCCCTGCAGGTATGCCTACCTCACTCACTTAACTATGGTGTGTGTCAGTAGCTGACATCCTACATATGTGTAGATCTATCACAGAGGCACAGGCGAGTTCCACTACAGCCATAGCAGTAACAGTTAGGGTGATCCAGGCTGTGCATGCTGACCTATGGGAGTGTATGACACATATGAATGATTCTTTGGATAGACTGAATCACACATTGGACGACACAGTGTCTTATGTGGGTCATCTTTTAGGAGTGGAGAGCATTCTTTGTAGCTACTCCTTTCCTACAGTCACAGAGATTAACCAACATGGCTGTGAATGAGTACCGTTCTGCTCCCACAGTACTAGCACTTCCACAGCAACATTGTTCATGGAGGGGACTACACCCAAGAAAGGCTGTCCTTATGGTCATGGTCATTGTTTGTTATGCCAGCACTTCAGCTAGCAGAATTTGGTCTTGGTCATGCAACACACCAACATTGAGACCAGGTCATGGTACAGCCAGTGTAACTTGTGACAGAGCCAGCTTTCATGGTTGGGGACATGCACAAGAAGCTAAACTTTCTATCATGCATGTTCTAGACCTGTCCAGTAGGCCAAGGTGCAGCACTGCACAATGTACTAAGGCTGTGTCCTTGTACACACATGTACACATACCACTAAGCATGGCCAGATGACCCTGTGCCTCCAGGGGAAAAGATATGCAGCATTGGGCTAAGCAGCTGCAGTAAGTGCTTCTTGAAGACACACGTTTACAATGACTGTGGCAACTCCAAGCAAATTTGTGTGATGTAATCTTTCTGAGCATAGGTATATGACTGAGTCAGGGCTTAGGCAGGTGCAAAATTGCTGTGCTCCATTTAAACATTTTTAATCAGTCTGCCATATTTTTTCCCCTCATTATCATACATGGTGCATATAGCATGACCGGCCACATAATCTGGTCTAATTACTTTGTTGTATCCAGGTTTTCTGAATTGCATTCACCTTGTGAGTAGCTGCTCATTACACAAATTCCCTTAGAATGATGCAGCAATGTTTTCTGAATATGACCCAAAATTTTAGAGTTATATCTAAATTTAACCACATATTCCGTGGTGGTACAGCAGTAGCATTGTTACCTCACAGCAAGAGGTTCTCCCGTTTGATTCTTGGCTTGGCTTGGGAGTGCCTTCTGTGTGGAGTCTGCATGTCCCCCCCGCGGTTGGGTAGCGTTCGAAAGATATGCTTGCATAAATGGGCATGCCTTCATTGAAGGTTGGGTGTCAAGCTGGCACCTCGGCGTTTCATAAAAATCTACTGCCAATCATTAGTGGACTGGAGTTCAGCTGTGGCGATCCCTTACCAGGAAAAAGCCGAAAGACAAACAACAACATCTAAATTCAACCACATAAACATCAAGAGTTTCATACAGCACCAATTTTCTTGCAAAAATATATCTTACTTAAGTCAGATTTTTCAGCTTCACACTATTCTTTCATTTTGTGTTTTGCCACAGTTAAATAATTCTATCATCCTGTAGAAGCTTAGATGTTTCCTGTTCTGTAACATGTAATAAAGGGCCCATTTGCACATTTTATATTTCCTTAAATAACATAGATGCACTACTAAAAATGTCAAACTGTTGATTCCACTATCTCCAGTTTTCTGCTAGGTTACCTTGAAGTTTCATTTTGGTATGAGGAATTACAAATGTAAGTGTTGTCCTAGATGTAGCGGGTAAAATATTTTTGCACATATTTTTCAATAAACAATGACAATTGTGAATAATACAAGAATCTTTTTTTAATGCATTGCTCACTTTTCAAACCATTTTTGTTCTAGAACTAATTTCATTTTCAGTTATACCTTTCATGGTAAAGGTACAAGCAGCTTTGAAAAAAAAATGAAAATTATAGTGGATTGCTTGATAATCTAGTTTTAGTATTTACTCAGGCTTTCTTTATAATCATGCCTACATCATGATGAATTTTAGTAAATACTTTATTCATACATGCAGAACATTCTGGTTAATTTAATCAACATGTTTCTTTAGGAAATCAGCTATTTATTTACATTACAGTTCTGTACTACCTTATTGCATACGCTACTACCTCATCACATATACCACTATCTCATCACATATGTTACTACCTCATCATGTATGCTACTATCTCATCACATACGCTACTACCTCATCACATACGCTGCTATCTCATCACATATGTTACTACCTCATCATGTATGCTACTACCTCATCACATACGCTACTACCTCATCACATACGCTGCTATCTCATCACATACACCACTATCTCATCACATATGTTACTACCTCATCATGTATGCTACTACCTCATCGCATACACTACTACCTCATCACATACGCTACTACCTCATCACATACACCACTATCTCATCACATATGTTACTACCTCATCATGTATGCTACTACCTCATCACATACGCTACTACCTCATCACATACGCTGCTATCTCATCACATACACCACTATCTCATCACATATGTTACTACCTCATCATGTATGCTACTACCTCATCACATACACTACTACCTCATCACATACGCTACTACCTCATCACATACACTACTATCTCATCACATATGTTACTACCTCATCATGTATGCTACTACCTCATCACATACGCTACTACCTCATCACATACGCTGCTATCTCATCACATATGTTACTACCTCATCATGTATGCTACTACCTCATCTCATACGTTACTACCTCATCACATACACTATCTCATCACATATGTTACTACCTCATCACATACACTACTACCTCATCACATATGCTACTACCTCATCACATACACCACTATCTCATCACATATGTTACTACCTCATCATGTATGCTACTACCTCATCACATACGCTACTACCTCATCACATACGCTGCTATCTCATCACATATGTTACTACCTCATCATGTATGCTACTACCTCATCTCATACGTTACTACCTCATCACATACACTATCTCATCACATATGTTACTACCTCATCACATACACTACTACCTCATCACATACGCTGCTATCTCATCACATATGTTACTACCTCATCATGTATGCTACTATCTTATCACATACATTTCTACCTCATCATGTATGCTACTACCTCATCACATATGTTACTACTTCATCACATACCTTACTACCTCATCACATACATTACTACCTTATGACATATGTTACTATCTCATCTCATATGTTACTACCTCACCATGTATGCTACTACCTCATCACATATGTTACTACCTCATCACATATGCTACTGCTCATCACATATGCCATTACCTCATCACATACAGTACTGCCTCATCACATACAATGCTATATCACATGCGTTACTACCTCAACACATATGTTACTGTCTCATCATATATTCTTCTGCCTCATCCCATATGTTACTACCTCAACACATATGTTGCTACCTCATCACATATGCTAATTTTCAATATAAAGTGTTCTGTCTACAACATTTAACTGTCAATACAGCAATGAGTCTAGCAGTCCCCCCCAATGAATAATCAGGACTGAGGAGATGATGTCAATGGGTTTTTCCACTACTTGGGTACTTAGCTGATCCTACATCGACTTGTTGACATCGAAGGCTTTCGCTCTGCACTTGGATTTGACTTATAGGAAACACAGTAGTGCTACAGGTAGAGTTGGCACCTCACAGAAAGAGATCCTCAGGTTCCATTCTTGGCTGGGGTATCTTCTATGAAGAGTCTATATGTCCTCCCTGTGTTCATGTGGGTTTTCTCAGGGTGTTCCAGGTTCCTCCTACGTTCCAAAGACATATACTAGGTGGATCAGGGACTCCAAATTGTCTGTAGGTATGAGTGTGCATATGTATGATTCAAAACAAAGACCTGGCAACCTGTTACTGTTTCTCCACTTGCCTTGTAAACTCCGTGGGTATCAGTGGATGAGCATCGGGATGACTGTAGGAGCAGGCTCTAACTTGTAAGAGAGAGCAGTTTAACTCACAACTGACTATACAAGATCAAATCATAGCACCATATTATAAAACATTTGATAGGAATGTAACTGGCATCCCATTACAATGATGAGACTGATTTGTTGAAATATATAGTTGTGCTGATAAACAAAACCTTCTTCTGAAACGAGCAGTGAAATTCTTGAAGCTTTAAAAATGTAATATCTCTTGGAGATTTATTTTATTACTGTCATTTAAAACTATACTAAGTTGGGCCTATATATTGCCTGCTAATTTCACTTTTTATTGATGTTCTATTTACTTTATTCTCCTCAGATGGAACAACTTTATGATTGTCATGAAGTCTGTAACATTGCAAGTAATCTGGTTTAGTTGAGAGACAGATTTTGTACAAGAAACTACTTTGTATAGGACCATATACAAAAACGTGGATAGCAGATGCTATATTCTCCATCATGTTTACATGTATGTATCATCTTTGAAAATCCATCTTTTTAATATTCTCTAAAACCCGGGAGCTCACCAAAGCAAAGCAAAGAATATTTGTGCTGTGTATTGTTTTTGCTCTATTATTTTATCAATGTCTTGTAAGCAAATTATAACTTTCCACAAAACTTGAAAGTCTACCTTAATAGTTAAGAACTCCTGACCTTAAAAGCATAAAAAAGCATGTCAGTGACACATCAGGTAGTACACTCACCTTTGGTGCAGGAAGCTGTGGGTTCTATTCCCATACCATCTCAATTGATTGCTGACACTGCAGTAAAAGGGTGGTGCTGCCCTCATGAGTGTGTCATCCTTTGGATGATCATGAGATATTAAACCGAGGTAATATTGAGTTGGTGGTAGCTCATGCAGATGTAAAAGATCCTATTGAAAAGCATAGGGGAAATTACTTGATGTTAAAACTTATAAAAATCTACAGACAGTTATTAAGCTCAGTGCACATGCCTGGTAATAAAAAAACTGCCCCGAAAATATTTTAATAATTTTCTTTCCATTTAATAAACAATCCAGTCAGTTACAATTACTATATCACAAATCTGCCATCATTATTAAAAGGTTTATATTACAAAAAAATCTATGTTACACACTATTTCAGGATTTACATAAGGGAAATAAATACATTACAAATGGTGCTGCAAAAAAGTGATTAACAGTTTGAGTTGCAATTGCAAATTATTTGACACTATTATGTTACTTTTTAATCAAGAATCTGAATTTAAAAATAAAGTGATGTGTTTGATGAGTATAAGAAAACCCTGGTGTGAGGCATATTCTATGATAATCAAAAATAGAAAACAATTCCTTTGTTTTGAATACCCCCCTCATATACTTTCCAGTGGACCATCTATTACTTCTCACTCTAGTTGCTCCTAACTTAGTGTTCCTAGTGTTACACCCCACCCCCAGGTGTGCCAGGTGTGGACCACCTTGGCCATAGGTAGGTTGGCAAAGAGGCATAGAACCATGAAACACATCTTCTTGCATCATTATACATGCTGCTGTCTACATTTTTTTTTTGGTGATCTCCTAAATAAGCTGAACTGCTGACCTTACGTTTATTAAAAGTGCCATTAGTTGCACCGAGTCCTGCTGTCTAATGTTGAATTTAATGGCAATCTGCCTTACAAATATGGCACTGCTCCATCACCGGCAGAGAACCAGAGGGAAGACAACAGTTCTACCTCTACAACTACCTCTTGGAATGGGCAGGTCAGCCAGACATCACTCCTTCCCCCTCCTCACAGCTTCTCAAGCACCTGAGCTGGTAATGTATCATGCTATCTGGGTCAGGCAGAAGGCTCACCCATTTCTGCCACAGAGATAAGGTGTGGAACACAATTTGTGCAGCTTTTGTACAATATGTTAACTGGGCACTGTTGCTTTAACAAAAATCAGCTCTGCTGCAGGCTTCCTGAAAGCTGCAGTTTTCTCACCTCTTTGGCGCAGTACCACTGAAGTATTTCTTCATTTAAGTTTTGTCTCAGTCTCTTTGTTATCATTATAGTCGGAAGTTTACTTATTATACAGTAGACATTGCATAATATTAGAATGAAAGAATGCTATTAAAATGTATTGCCTATTTTATGACACGCGTGAGTAATAAACCTTTGGAATTAGACATGACCCTCCTTCCTATATACAGTACTAACTTATATAGCTTTGGTGCATAAAGTGAGTTGCTTTTGCATTTTATTTTGTTGATAAGGATGCCCCCTGAATGTTTTCCTTGGAGATGAAAACTACTGCCATGACTTCCTGAAAGACCGAGCTCACAATACGTCACTAGATTAATGATTAGGCTGCTGTATTTGCATGCTATGTCCATCAGCAGGAATTTCTTGCTTTCTAGAAAGACAAAATCACAACTAGGTTTTGCAAGTAGAACACTTTACAATGAAAAATAACACAATACCTACTGTGAATGAGTAAACACTGACACTAAAATCAAACAGCACTCTGTAGTCTTCATTTCAGAAAGAAAGAAAAAAAAACATTTGCAACATTAATATCAGGAGTATAACTGGGTATGAAATTGTAAAATAACGATGCTTAAAAACATGGAAAATGCACATTGACTCCTTTTTAGGGATGCAACCTTCTCAAATAACCAAACTGGAAGAATTTTTTTTACATGTGTTATTTTGTAGGACAAACTATGCCCATGACCATTGCAAAGGAGTGCAGTTCACTTTTTTGCCAGAATAAAAGCCTGCACTTAAAGAATTTGAGTTGTTTCTTCTGTTTCAAATCATATTAAGATGCTTTAAATAAAATATATCTGCTTTATAAGTTATTAAAATGAAGCTAGAAACTATTTTTGTACTAAAATTTCAGGACATTTGTCATTTTCATGTTTTTTTACTGGACACAAATGCCTGAGTAGGGACTGTCCTGCATAAAGAGATACAGGTGGTAATCATATGCCTCTTTTAATGTAGTTCAGAATATTATTTATTGTGAGATGGAATTACAGGATGGTAGTTCACAAGTTTGACAGCTGTTTTTTTTTAAATATTACTTTGTTATATGTTTGCTTCTGGCCTGATGAAGTAACATTCAGTTCTTAAAGCTGGAAAGAAAATATAAAATATTTTTCTAGAGCTTCACAAGAATATATTTTAAGTCTACAGTATGGAAATTTTAAATTACCTAAGAAGACATCTACTGACACACACATGCAGGCAGAATAGGTAAGCATTGTCCTTGCCTATACAAGTACATACTTACTCACACTTAATGCTTTAATCATTATGAGGCTAAATTTTCATGTTGATTTACAAGTTTTACAATGCATCTCATTCTGACATACCTCATGGCACAGCACGTTCTGACCCACAAGACAAGCTTAATTTTTTTAAAGCCTGTAATAAAAAACATATTTTCCCCCCAAATGTACACCAATGTAGTTTTAAAGTTGTGAAACTGGCTTTAAAAACAAACCAACAAGAATTCATCTTCATTTTACCATGTTATCTTTGACATATATTGGGGTATTTACTTGCAAAAATGATGGATATAAGGGTGACTGTGATCGAGGAAAGGTGCTGTCATTCTATGTTTGAGTAATAATGATTGCTAAAGAATGCAATAGCACTGAATGTGGATCACACACATGAAGAATTCTGATTCACTCCTTGTAGGTGACTCTTATGGCAACATGACATGTGACAACTGAGTCACGAGTCTGACTAACCTGACAGTATGTACGTGTGCTTCACATATGCCAAAATGCTAACAACTGGCTTCACATACATCATGCTGCTAACAATCGGCTTCACATACATCATACTGCTAACAATAGCATAAGACAAGTTTTTTTCTTTACGTTTCAGGCCAACGTGCTTTGTTTCATGTTTCCATTTTATGAAGGCTGTTTCAGAAGTCTATTGTGGCCTACATCAAAACTATTCATATATCTCTAGGTCATTACCTACCAACCCACAAATGACTAGACAGGAAATAAGAGGAAAGCAATAATTTAATTCACTCACACAAATGCACATATAAGAAAATGTGTAAGTAGGTAACACTATGGATGACTGCTGTATGATTTCATTTTACCTTGACACTGACTGATTGATTTAACAAAAAACAGATGAGTCAACTCCACTGAGCTCCCAGTTGCAGACACTTTTTTTTTCTTTGTCAGAAAATAATAATATTGTTTAATGATTCCTATAATAAGACATCACCAGCTTGACAGCACATGGAAAACTATTACAGCCATGGTATGCTTAGCACTTAAGAGTCTCAGAAAACGTTCTGACAGTAATGTCTTTGAGTTTAAGTTGGCCATCATTTTCACTAGCACTGTAATGCACCAACATTTTATAGGGACGTTAGATTTTCCACAGATGATTCCTATTTATTCCAGTCAGTTTTAAGTAAATGAATTCTTCTGAACCGCACATACTTTGCTTTTATATATAAATGCTAGTGATACTCATATTTTTGTATTCCTTTTTGCACAGTCTCTCATTCTTTGTCTCTCTTGCTGTTTCTCTTGATTTATCTGTTTATCTCTCTGTCTTGCATCACAAAACACACACACACATACACACACACACACACACACACACACACACACACACACACACACACATGAACACACTCACATATGTACATGTGTGGATGGACGTATGTACATTTTACACCCATACAAATACCAGCCTGCATTCCAAAAGGAATTAATTCATACAAATTAATTCAAAACCAAGGACTGCAGGTCTTCATTCATGGTATGCTACTAGGGCCTGTCAAAAACATACACACATACACACACATGAACACACTCACATGTGTGGACAGATGTATGTACATTTTACACCCATACAAATACCAGCCTGCATTCCAAAAGGATTCAGGCATGGAGTAGTTACCATACAAATTAATTCAAAACCAAGGACTGCAGGTCTTCATTCATGGTATGCTACTAGGGCCTGTCAAAAACATACACACGTACACACACATGAACACACTCACATGTGTGGACAGATGTATGTACATTTTACACCCATACAAATACCAGCCTGCATTCCAAAAGGATTCAGGCATGGAGTAGTTACCATACAAATTAATTCAAAACCAAGGACTGCAGGTCTTCATTCATGGTATGCTAGTAGGGCCTGTCGAAAATGTATACCAAATTCTAAAAGAGGAATCAAGGCTTGCACCTCTAATCACTGTAGTTGTACATTGGTAAAGGTTATCAGAATTCAGCACTGAAGCAAAAAACTAACATATCAAAGTCAATGGGCTTTTTCATTGAAGCAACAGCTCAACTTTTATGATGTTATTGGTACTGCAGGCAGTACTAGTGGGAGGTCAGACTGCCTGCAATAAGCCATCTGACATACAGGTGGAGCTGCATCTATCCATCCATAACCCCTTTTCTCATTTTGCACACGGGGTCGGGGTGTCACTTCAACAGTGACAATCATCTAGAGCCACTTTTTACACAGCCAAGTGGCTAGTCCTGCCATGGTAGTTCTTCCACATTACACACTCACATGAACACTCACACCTATGGCCAAATTAGAGTGTCCAAACCACCTAATGCATGACTTTGGAATGTGGGAGGAAACCAGAGCACCTTGAGGAAACTCCACACGAACACAGGGAGGACATGCAGACTCCACACAGAAGGCAGCCCAGCCAAGAATCAAACTGGGGAACATCTTGCTTTGAGGCAACAATGGCATTCACTGTGCCACTGTATGTCAGTGCTGGTATTGCAGGTGTGCTTAATGCCTGCTTTGCCAAAGCTGTAATACATGTGGATCTGTCGCATCAGGTAACTTTGGCTGGAACCTGTCAGTCTGCCAATTTCATCAGGTAGGCTCAGACCATGATATAAAATGTGTAAAAAGATGTTAAGAAATTCTATCTTCTGATGAAATCCAGTTTCTATGGATGAAAGCACTTAATCGAAGTAAAGTTTAGTGGATATACTGTTTTTATAAATGATTTTACTGGGTCTTCATTGTCTGGTGTTTTGTTCACAGCCAGTCGTAGCGAACACTAATTTTTTGGTTTTGGTTCGTTATTTCGGCTATCCGAACAAAAATAATTTTGAATTTCAACATTTTAATAGTAAACCTGTATACATATAGAAATATATATATATATATATATATATATATATATATATATATATATATGTGTGTGTGTGTGTGTGTGTGTGTGTGTGTGTGTGTTTATGTGTGTGTAGATAGATATACCTGTGTGTGTGTATTGATATACATGAAATATATAAACATACTACATGCAATTACTACATAAATAAATATTACGGCATGGCAAAGTCTGGTAATATGTTGTATAAACAAACATTTTTGTACCTTTTGTATATAAAGACTGAAACCTACCCTGCACTTGTACTTTTTCGTATTTCAAGAAGAAAACTGTACTATCTGATTTTGCTTTGCATTTTCAAATTTAAAAAGATGTGGGCAGAATGCCATTTATTCCATATATAATTTTCATGCTAAGTAAATTCAATGTTCACATTATCCCAATGTAGTATTTGATTTAAAAATTAATTACATCTGGAAGCTCAAAAAGAAAATCTGTTTTATTTTTTTGTATTTTGGCAAGAATGCAAAGAGAGGTGTGGTGAATGATACATAGGTCATTCAAATGGAGTTTTGTGCTAAACGATTTGTTCTCAGAGTGCCATGATATGTTTTTTTTTTCAAATTTACTGAACAGAATGATGATAAATAGGACTACAGAAAATGAAACGATGTCAAAGTAATAAAAAAGAGTGACATTATTACTTTAGCAATAAATGTACTACCACCTACGGTCTATGATAATAAATTTGTATTGGAACATAGACATTGTAAGATTACTTTTTATATTATAGAGGAAAGAAAGAATTAATGTCATAAAAATGCATTCAAAGACGTGTTGCTTCTCCACTGAGATTACAGCAAGAACAGAACAATTACACAAAAGGTTTTAAATTGCTTACTCCACTTGATTCTTTTTAAATTATACAAAATAAAGAAAAGTTATTCAGCTACTTGCAGTTTTGTTCCATCTTTTTTAAATGCTATCCTGCCTACCGATTTGTGCATGCAGTTTCTGTCAGTTCTATATACATAGTTGTTTCTCAGTTTACTATACAAGTATCTGTGTGGTCAAGATATTGTAACAGCCAGTTTATCATACGTGTAGGAAAAAGAAAGCAATTAAACCAAGCCTATGGACAATAATGCTTTACATATGCAATATGTGTTTATTGCATAGTTAAACACACATAATTCAAAATAATAATAATAATAATAATCAATATCATCATAAAGGATGAAAATACACAGGATGAAAATATTGACAATCATAAAATTAATCCTTCATCTAGCACAGAATTAGAAATTAGAAATGAATGGGTATGTACTTTTCTCCAAAAATCATCATTCAATTCCCTTCTACTGTGAAGTTTAAAGTCTGTACTTTAGAAATCATTACTTGTCAACTTCCTTCAGGATTTATTTCCAAGCCTTATATGGGAAGTGATTAGCAACACAACTCTAAAATGATATCTAGTCTATAGGAAGCCTACCCATTTTAAATTCAGGTGTACCATTATTGTACCTGTATGAAAAAAGATATCCAATTCAGTACTACTTAATACAGATGGTAGGCACTAGCATTGGTTACCGTAAATAGTTCAGACAGCATTAAGCAGATGTACATTCCATTTCATAACTTCTACATAGCTGCAGAATGTAGGATATTATAGGTTCATAGGTAAGTACTAGGCTATCTGCCCGAGGGCATCTGTAAGCCTAGCCAAAATGTGTTGGCTTTTGCCGCCCCCTTAGATTAGTTCCCTGTGCCTCTGTCCAGCAGAGCCATTAGTTCCCTGTGCCTCTGTCCAGCAGAGCTACTGCAGTGATCCCTGGGGTAAATTTTCTGTTTCCCATCCACTCGTCAAGGTTTCTCTTGAAGAGTGTTAGTGAGGAGCTCTGCCTAATGTAGATTGGAATCCTGTTTTAGAGCATGGGGAGTCTCTGGGACAGGAATCTATCCCTCCAGCACGTCCTATATATCATTGTGGTGAGGTTTAGATCCCTAGACCGTGTGGCTCTTGGGGATTTGTTTTTTTTTTTTTTTTAGGTGGAACATGTCCATCAATTCTGGGTTGGACGTGGCCTTGTATGTCAGGCAGAGATCACCTCTGAGTAAGTGGTATGCCACTGAGTACAGATGGAGCTTTTTTTTTTTTTTTTTTTTTTGATATTGTAAGAGCTGTTCACAATATTAGGCTCAAAAGACTTTCCTAAGAGGCAGTTGCAGAAAAATAGTTTATCTTGTTTAATTTTGTTTTTTCTGAGCTGCAAATTTATGGAACATGTTACCCAAAACAAAACATATAGGCAAGACCAGTAACTTCCTTTAAATTCAGACTATACATCTATATAGGCAACATACCTCTCAACCTTTAAATGCAAAAAATATGGACAAAGCCATGTATAAAGGGGGGATAAAGGCCCAAAAATCAGGGACAGAGTTTAATAATTGCTCTTATAAACTTATAATGTTGCTAGATTAACAGGTATTTGTATTAACATGCATTTTTGAATAATATGAAGTTTGCAAATCAAATGTATGCCATTATTTAATGATTTCAATCCAAAATAATTTGACTGAAACCTTCACATTTTATGAGGAACAGACCAAAAATATGATGCACAAATCTGGACATTCTGGGAAAATCTGGACAGCTGAGAGGTATGATAAGCAATGTAAACCACCAACGACCAGCAAAAACGATAGTGAACATGCAGTAATGAAGAAATAATGATTATTTATTAATAATTCCTCCAAAGCCAGACCGGTTTCGGCTATTCAGCCTTTATCAATGAATACAATAAAGTATTCATTGATAAAGGCTGAATAGCCGAAACCGGTCTGGATTTGGAGGAATTATTAATAAATAATCATTATTTCTTCATTACTGCATGTTCACTATCGTTTTTGCTGGTCGTTGGTGGTTTACATTGTTGGTTTGACCTGCACGCCATCCTTGCGGAGCGTATGGTTGTTTGCTAGGTATGATAAGCAGCCATAGATTTAAACTACTTTTTCACTGATCCAAACTCTCAGAAAATGTTCTGTAGGAATAAGTATTCACTAAGAACATCTCTTAACTTTGAAACTTCTTCTTTTCCTTCTGCAGTCATATTTAATCGACAAACAGCATCACACGTTAGATGCCTTGGTAGCTCTTTAGAAACAAAATATACTAGACATTTATAAAATGTAGCTAAACCTTATTACTTAAGGATTAAAGCAAGATATCTATGTGGACTGTAGTTTCTGTTTTGATTTGACAGTCTGGACAAATTCAGTGGTAGGTCTGCTGACTTCATAAAGAAAGTTGTCTAGTCTAATATTGTGAAGCATGTTAATAAAATATGGGTAATTTATTTTTAAATATGTAAGCAAAATGATTCATTGATCCTTTTCAGCCATGACTCATGATACATGGTATGGGTAAATACAAAGTCTTTGGACCATTTGGCATCTTGCTGGAAGAAATGAGGAAACTTAAATATATACAGAAAGCCAGTGTAGATATTAATGGTTTATTTTAACAGTGCATGAAAAGTGATCATAGGTCAGAAAATAACACAGAGCCATGGATGTTAGCGCTGTCAGGCAAAAACGTTAATCAGTAACAAAGCAGTGCTGTCTCAACTCTCCATATCATTGCATACAGTGTTGGGATTTATTATAAAAAATAGATAAAGAAAGTAAGAAAGAACTCACTCCTGGTTGAGTTTTTTGTAAAGTTACTTTCAGGCACATTTGCCTGGGTGCATCGTTACTTTGCTACAGGAGCATTAGAAATGGTATAGCTCACTGCCAACTGAAATGATTTGTCCACTAGGGATACAATGGGGCACCTCAATATGAATTCCATATTATGAAATTACAGCAATCATTACCAAGCTTAACTCTTAACGGTGCAAAGACATGCTTATTGGATAAGTACCCAGCATATCTATCAACTGTCCAGATTTTTGCAGTATATTGAGATTTTTGCTCTTATTTTTGGTCTTTCCCTCATAAAATGTATGGTTTTAAGTAAAATCATTGAGAATTCATAGCATTAAATAATAACAGACATTTGAGTTTCAGTCCTCTTATCCTTCAGAAAATGCATGCTTTCTTCCACAAAGGGAATATTTTGGAGGTGTGAGCAAATATACAATGAAGATTGGAATCACATTTTTTTGACTTTGTTAAAATTAAGCCATTTTGGAATGGTATTAAAAACTTTTTACAAGCTTTATTTAATGAATCGTTTAACTTATCTAAATTTCTAGTATTATTAAATGTGTACGAAGGTCCTCATTTGAATGAGTCAAATATGTATCTAGTATGGACAATACTTGCAATCTCAAGGAAGTGTATAACAGGAAGATGGAATACAAACACAATACCAACTTTGGAAGACTTCTACAGCCTACTGAAGACCATAGCATTGTTGGAAATTAAAATTAAAGAATTAAGGATTCATCCTAAGCCATTTATTAACAATCCATGGGGAAAAGTCTTATCATTGATTGGCACTTTACAATAACTGAACAGATATACTCTGATAACTGGATTGTTATACCTATAAAGTAATTGTATATATTGAGCTCTATTATAGTGTCAGGCTGATGCAAATAGTGTACATAGTTATTTAAGATGTCATATACAAATACTATTGAATTTATTTAACTGTATTTGAAAAATAAAACCATTTTTTGAGAAGAAAATGCATGCTCATGTAAAACCTTTGTATATTAACGTTCTAAGTTTCTAAGTTTAATAATGTTTAAACATTATTTCTATTTTTGAGCCTTTGTTCCCCCGTTATTTTTGACTTTATATGCTTACAAGTTGAGAGGTATGATACCCAGTCATAAACCCTTTTTATTTTGGAGCTTGATGATCTATATTTTTTATATAAATGGAACACTTGAAGATGCTGTAACTGACCAATACACAGTCTTTTCTGCCTGACCTAGGAAATGTTATCAAACTCCCACATAAATAGCTGGTGCCGAAATCATAGACTGAAACTAAATGCCAAAATGTGCATTATTGTATATATTGGGAAGTAATCTATCCCATGGAACTATCACATTGACAATATACCCTTAAGAGTTGACCCAGTTGTTCAGGATTTGGGAACTTATTTGGACAGGAACCTAACGTTTGACCAACATGTGTCTATTGTTGTAACAAAATCTTCCTATATTGCACAGCTTATAAACAAAGGGATTGAGTATAGATCTAGGGATGTCATTGTCCCACTTTACTCAACCCTCATTAGGCCAGTCATTGAATATAATTCCCCTTTTGGCATGTAGCTGTTCAAACACATGCAAAGACTGGAAAGTCCACAGAGATACCTACTAAAAGGATACAAAGCCTGTGCAACATGTCCTACATGGACTGACTCAAAGCCCTGTCACTATACTTGGTATCTTACAGACCGCTAAGAGGTGACTTGTGTCTGGTATAGAAGGCATCCTCTGAGTCATTACTGATAGAATTACTGCACATAAGCAAGACAAATGGCACCAAAAATATTCTGTCTAGGGATCTAAACCTCTTCTGTATCATGAACAAAGTGGTTTGGCGGAACAGGTATATCTTGCAGAGGATACCTCTGCTGGGGAACAGAATCTCTAGCCACATAAAACAAAATGCATTCCTCTCCATATTCAAGTGCAACTAAACTCTATGCATGAGAAACAGAAAATTTACCCCAGAATTGCTCCTGTACTACTGATGGACAGAGGGAGCTTTATCCCATGCATGAGTCCCATCAAATTATCTATGGTATAATCATAGTTATTCTCATTGGGGGTAGTATATAATTATCAATCATGGGATGGGTAAGGCCAGTCTATAACCAAACTGGATAGGTTCTTTCAAACACAAAAAGGGAAACTGGCTAGGTTTAAAATGGCCACAAGGCAGCTAGCCTAGTACTTATCTGTTAACCTATAAAGATAGTAGTGTATCAAAAAACACTCCTGTCTAGGATTTTATCTGACCTTCTCTCCTTAGTTACATTGGATCCTCAATTGGTGGTCTTTTGAGGTGCAATAATACCCTGATCTCATTGGAAAAATGCCAGGAAGAGTTCAGCAATTGAGTTATCCAGACTCTTCATTAGTCGTGGACTAGACCTTGCTGCAAGTGCCAGTAGTTTCCAATTGATTGAACACAGTGATTTAGCTAAGCTAGAAAAGGACTTTTATGCCTCAGATGGCATTTACTTAAATGAGTTGTAAACGGACCTATTCAATGTGCAATTATCATTATCATTGTGTGTTAATGATAACGTTAAACAAAATGTTTCTTAGTGAATTACAGCTTGTCTCAATTGTTCATGTTGTTCAATCAGGGGTAGTTCTGTGGTAAGAGGCCTTGTCTTGGAGTGTGCTGGATGCATGCTGGTGGGCAGTTGCTTCATGTTCCCCCTTGCATACTCCCTACTTTATAGTGCATCAGCCTCTTGTAGTTTGTCAGGTCTGGAAATCCAATGTGTCTCTACCTCAAAGGCAATTTCTTAAGGCAAGGCAGATTAAGTCTCAGCTTGTTGGGTAATTACATCTGTCTGAGGGGCTTGATGTATGTTCCCAGATTATAAGCTGTGGGATCGGATTGAGCTTGGGGACATCAACTGGCTATCCTGTTTATTTATGGTTATTATATGCAATCTGGAAGATGTTATGTTTCACTTTTATTCGGCCTTGAAGGCCTGTTGTTTATCCCAATTAATAAAATAGTCACAGATGCAATCTGATTTGCCTTTATGACTCATTCAAGTGGACAAAAATGGTTTGATACAAATACATGTGTCCACTAGTGAGCTGAGCAAGGAAGTGGAGTTTTGGAAGGAGTTTAAATAACACCTTTATCAACTGATTTCATCACTTTAGTGGTGGCAGAATAGAACCCCACCCTCCTTTCTCCTGATCTTTAAGTGTTTAAAAGCTGTTGTTGCCAATAAGATTCCCTTAACTGATCTCTCTCTTTCAGTGGGATGGTCACTTTCTGGCCTCAACCTCCCTTTGCACCCCCCCCCTTTATAGTGCATTGGCCTCTTGTGATTTGTCAGATGCAGAAGATCAATGTGTCTCAATCTCAAAGACAATGTCTTAAGGCAAAGAGGGTTATGCCACAACATGTTGGGTAATTATACCTGTCCAAAGGGCTTGGTGCACACCCCCTGACTATAAGCTGCAGGGCTAGAACAGGCTTGGGGATGCCATCTGGATGACCTGTTTGTTTATGATTATCACAAGTTGTATGGAAGATGTTATGTTTAACTTTTATTCGACCTTGGAGGCATGTTGTTTATCCTGATTAATAAAATAGTTGCAAAGGCAATCTTGTCTGGTTTTATGACTCACTGAAGTGGGCAACACATCTTGCATCTTTTTTTGACATATAAACACATACATTACTTCCTCTGATTTAATTTTTGTAGCATTCAAATGTTGAGGGAAACAAAATATGCTGGTGTATGGAACTGTGGTTATGTAACTGAACACTTATGTCTCCTGGAAACAGCACTCCTCACACCAAAATACCCTTAATGAATTTCAGCAAAACTGACAGCTGAAGTGCGCAAAAGGCTTTAAACACATCTACAAAAGTGTGTGCAGTTAAAAGGCACATACAGCCTAACCACATAATTGCCTTGTAAGTTTGAATCTGAAAACCTAATTCATTTCAAAAGATTGTTGCATACTTATTTGGGTGTTTATAGTTTATTTATTTATATCCTTTTCAATGTCATCACCATATGATGAACTTCTAAAAAAGACAGACATGGAAATCATCTACAAATAATAGAACAGGTGGACAATTAGGCAATTTGTCAGAACAAAATAACACATGATGACAATAGGGTAGCAATCCAAACTATTATTGTTAAAAGGATCTCTTTTTAAATATTACCATACTGCTCAGAAACTACTTGATTTAGCACAGAAATTTTTTTTGTAGATAGCTGAATATATAACTACCAGCATTATTCAAAAATATTTTATGTTTTTTTCAGTGACCTTCTCACTC
Organism: Protopterus annectens; assembly: GCF_019279795.1. Lineage (NCBI taxonomy): Eukaryota > Metazoa > Chordata > Ceratodontiformes > Protopteridae > Protopterus > Protopterus annectens. Next base: position 76,342,190 of record NC_056745.1, read on the forward strand.
TGTTTTAGTTTGTTGTTTGGGATATTTTTGCAGTGACCCTAATGATAATGGCCATCAGTTGGGTATAACAGCCCTGTGTTTCTAATGCTTAGTCAAACACTCTGCTTGTGCTGTGCTGATGAGGTCATAACAAAGCCGAAATATGCATATCCACAGCTAGTGGGGTTTGGCGTTATTGGCCTGAAATTGTCCATTAAAATGACAAAACAAGTCATGGGCATTCAGAATCGCCAATTAGCTGAAACACCTGATGTTCATAAGGATCATATGCATATATTCCATGTGCCTCTGATACAAGAGGTTTGGGAGGTCACTCAGTGGACGTTCTAGCTTTGCTGGAGTTTTCATTTTGTTTTTGTTGAATGTTTTTTCATACAGGATTTCTGAGTTGCAAGCGAGTGAAATCACAAGATATAATCAAGGCTTGTGAACAAAACCTAGAGTATGATTCTTTTTAATCCTTTTAGAATTTAGATTTAAAAATATATTTTATTGCAAAATCAAAAATACTCCAAGTATTATGCATAATTCACATGTAAGATTAAAAGCCAGTATTTAAATACTGTCTATAATCTTTTTAAATGTAGCTTAACATGGTTTCATTGTTAGTGCATGTAATGCTGCTAGTTCCATTGGTATCATGTTTTTATCAGTTGGCACTATTGCTTATACTGTTTCTCTTCTTTTAATGTCACCACAGTGCTGTTTTCCTTCTGCTCTCATTCAGTATTGTATTATCTGTTTATCCCCATCCTTAACTTCACTTTTTTCATTTCATATCTTAACCTACAACTTACCTATTTATTTATTTTATGTTATAAGGAGGAATTTCCAACTGCTATAGCCCATTTTCAGTTGCAAACTGGGGAGAAAAGGCAGCAAGGTTATAAATCTGTGCAGATTCTCTGCTACAGAGAGAAAGAGTCCAGACAGTGCCTCTGGTGACCCATGCTTGATTAGATGACCCTATCCTGATGGAGTTGAGGAAGTATGCCCCCTCCTTCTACTGAGATGGGCATTTTGTTTGAAATGTTTTTACATTCCACAAACATACTTTTATAAGAATTAGCAATCTGTTAACCATGAATGTTTATACAAGAGTGCAGAGAATGCTGCTAGGGCATGGTTTATATGACTAAAGTCCTACATGGTCCTGTAGCAGTGAGAACAGTGTATTTAGTAAATTATTTACCTTACACAGGTGATCATGCACAACCATCATGGCTTTGATGGACTGGGAGAATTAAGGAAACAATTGGTATTTCACCACTCTTTGGTATATGAAGGCTAAGCACAAGTTTTGTTAAAAAGTTCTGATAAGCTTACACTGTAGCCTATATCTTGCTTATTGCAGGCTATCTGCCTGTGTTCTTTATTGCAACCATTTTATCTGTTTTACTTCAGGCTATGGAGATAATGTTGTCTTTTGTTCCTCTGACAATTCTTGTCCATATTTAATCTCACATTCTGTACTTCATCTAATATTGTAATTTAACATAATGTGCCCCTGATACGACTCACTCTGAGTTTACTTGTTCTTCACCATTCCTTCCCCCACTTCATTTTTCTGATATCAGCCTTTGGCATCTTTTAGGAACTCCTCCTAGTCAATGTAAACATTTTCATACAAATAACTGTTTCTGTGTTGTTATTTGCAAGGTGACTACTTTATTACTGTTTTATGTTTAACTCTTAACTTTCATCTCTGCTTCCCTGTTTTATTTTAATATTGGCAGCTGTTTTCATTTTAGTCTTCTTTTAGTTTGATCATTTTAACATAATTTGTTTACTTATTGTCCTTCCTGTATAGTTTATTTCCCTTTAAGTTTTATTCCATAAACATGGCCTACAATACAAAGATAAAAATTATTGTGACTACATTTTGTTTTTAAAAATGTAATACTTTATCCTTAAATACTTAATGAGTTTATTAGGCTTTTTCCTATGATGTTGTACTGTAGTTTGTTTATTTCTTCCTTCTATTTTTGGAGTTGAATCTTCTTAGATATCTATATTCAGCTTATTTTTTGCCTATACCTGCAATTGGTTAAAAAAACTTTTGCTAAGTAAACTCCAAGTAATTTCTATATGTGTTTTTACATTAGGAGGGCTGGCATCATTCAGCTTGTGACAGTAGGTGTTTTCCTGGACTTTCTGAGTTGGGAAGCACACAAAAGGCTCCAAGTGTAGTTGTTTACCAAAGGGCTCAGTAGTCTGTTGTCTGTACTGCAGTGCTTAGCAGTGCCCTCTATAGATGCAACCAGCTTAAATTTGGCATAAATCCCTATATAACAAGTTGGACCCAACAGTAACATTTTGCAAGAGGGCCCAACACACACAAACAGACTGCTATGAAAGTCACAAGTTAATGAAAGTCACAATTTAATACTCAATGCCAAGGAATGTATAATAGTACCTTTTGGGAAGACAGATACCCAGGGAAATTACACCATCAATACAAACACTTCTAAGAGTTGACCCGGTAGGCAGGGATTTGGGAACACATGTAGATAATAACCTAAGAAAATCATTCTGTGTTGGTCAGCTTATAAGAAAAGGCATGGCATCAAGGTCCAGAAAAGTAATTCTACCACTTTACTAGCCCCTCATCAGATCCATCATTGAGTATAATGCCACCCTTCAGCATGTACTCAACTAGACTTAAGCAACAACTGAAATGTCTGCAAAAGTTCTTTACCAAAATAATCCAGGGAATAAACACATACCTGATCTCTATACTTGACCTCCTACAGACTACAGAGAGGTGATATATGTCTGGCATATAAGGCATCATTGGATCCTGTTCTAATAGATCTTTTGCACATCTGCAAAATGAACAGCATCAGAATTACTATTTCTAGGAATTTAAATTTTGCTTGGGACATAAACAGGACATTTTGGTGAGACAGATCTGTTTCTCAGATTATCCCCATTCTTTGGAATAGACTCCTTATCCATATGAATCAGTCCCTCTCAATCTATATTCAAGCATAACCTTGATCAATGGATGGGAGACTGGAAATTCACCCTGGTTCTGGCCCCATGTCCCTTATGGACAGAGGCAGGCAGCAAATTATGTCCAAACTAACACACTCCCTCTATATAATCCATAGTAATGTCCAAACTAACATACCCCTCTCTCAATATAAACTCCAAAGATACAACAGACAAAGGGACACATTTGGGTTGTTCAGCTAGGCTTATAAAGATCCTAGTGGTCATTACCCTAGTATGCACCTATGAATCTATATGTTTTTTACTTACATTCTATTCTATTCTCGAATTACATCCCACTTGCTTGATATCTATAAGGGATTCATTTGGCTCCAGAGAGCATGCTATTTCAAGAGTATCCAATGTTTGCTCTTCTAAATTTAAGAAAGATAAGATATGAATAGGGCAATCAGGTTCAGAGATGATTTTGTTAGTTTGTTAGCTGTTGTGTTCTTTTGCGTATAGTTAAATATGCTACTGTACTTATAGTTTCAGATAGTTATTGCTTTTACCTTGCATTTGTTACATATTGAACATACCACAATCAAATGGCGATAGAGTTATGTCTCAGTGACTGGTGCAGGGAGGCTTTGGGTGTCCATCCTTCTTGTAGTTAAATTGTTTGATTGCTGGTAGCTATATGTGTTAGTTTCAAAGATAGTTGACTAGCTTGCTAATTCCCCTTTTGGCATACATTTTAATATTCTCACTACAAAAATGTCATGTCAAAGTTTATGTTATAGAATCTCAATGGGATTCAAACTCACCTTTGGAGAAATATATTTCTTTGTCTCCTTTATAAATGTGATTTACAGATAACATTGCTTCAAGAAACTGGTGTTTTCTAATAACTGGAAAACTTTGGGGAAATGGTTATACAGTGTTGTAGCTTTGGGTTCTTCTACGAATCAATGTAAGTGACTACACTGGTTAAAAGAAGCTCAGTTATCACAGTTGATTCAGACAATGTAGACTGATTTATCTCACATTTAAAGTTTGTACTTTAGATAGACATTCTCCTTTGTATCTATGCATTCTGTTTTCAGCAAGCAGGTTTTCTTGCCTGTCTGACTCCTCTATTAAACACATTTACTAGACATTGTTTATTTATATTAATTTAACTTAGAGATTAGAATGTGGCTATCAGTCAACATAAAGATAAGATATTTTTAGCTAAAATTTCCAATTTTACTGAGCCAAAAGAGAAACCCTTATGACCCTTTTTTTCTTTTTGGAGCTAGATGATCGTTATGGTTCCATTTTTTCTCACACAGTGCTTACCCTCTTATATCAAGTTCACCTTCTTTACTGGTCAAATATGCATTTATTTTTCTTAGATATCTATCCTATCACCCAGTAAAACATTTAACTATGGACTTTGATAAGATCTGGCTACCCTTTCAGTGGAGGTTGAATTTGGCTCAATTTATTCTTTGGTGTGTGATGGAGGAGAGAAATCCATTTGTTGATTCCCTTGTTTTCTCCAGATACTGATGACACTTTGACATCTGCCAGTTCAATTTTGTCTATGTCCCACTAGGCTAGTATCCTCTTTCAAGGGGAGATCCAAAATGGCACTGATACTACTACAGAAAACTTGGCCAGGGCATCGGGGAACTTCCCCTACTCTTGGTAGTCAGGGCAAGGCTTTGTGGGCTACACATCCAGACTTCCTATTTGCTGTTTAGGCACATAGGCAGCCATAAGGAACAGGGAGAAATCATAGCTGCTTCAGTGTTTGTTGAAACTGGAGTGGGAGCTGCTGAAAATGTAGCTGAAATTGTAGAATTGCTATCAGAAGTTTTTTTCTGATGATGTGGGTGCAGAAAAAAACAGTGACATTGGAGGGAAAATGAGATTGTAGCTGCAACAGAGATGGATTCAGAGGAAAACTTTCAGAGGAGATTGTTTGAAGGAGAGACAGTTGCCTTTGAAAAATGCATAATTGCCTCCCTCCAATCATGGCAGGGGAGGAGGGGGCTGTGGGATGATTATTTGGAAGAAATGGGAAACCAAATTGAGCCAGAAAGTGGAGCAGTAATTTCATGGAATGACATAATGAAAAAAAAATAGAAGAAGAAGAAAAAAGAAGAGACTGTGCCAGAAAAAGTTCCAGAGACAAAAATGTATACATAAACTGTTGGAAAAGGGACAAAGAAGAAAGAAGAAATACAAGAAATAAAAAAGAATTATACAGTACATGTGAGCAGTAAAAAAGAAGAAAGTTAGGACAGGTATGAGTGTGGTATGGGTGTCAAAGTAAAAGAGGTAAGAGCATGCATTTTAATTAATAATGAGACTTTTTGTAACTTAATATTTGAGACTGGGCAGGCCATAGAAAATGTTTGGGTGCATATGAACAAACTAAATATATTTATTCATGGTCAGAATAGGTAGTGCAAGTGTTTTACAGACAAAAAAAAAAGAATAATGATCTAGTTTAGAACTGAAGTTAAAGCAAAAGAACTGAAAGATCATTTGTTAACAATATGTAAATAAGTGATGGACACTACAAAAATATATGATGAAAGAGGATTATGGACTGGGGATAGGAATGTGGAGTAATACTGAAAATGAAAAATTATAATGTTATGCACGTACCTATTATTATTAATGTTCATGGTAACAGGAGTTTTATGAAATATAGGGATCAACCAAAGACTTGCTATTTTTGTGGAAAAATTATCATTTAATCAATAATGGTGATAAAAAAGATGTTATGTGGTAAAATAGGGCATAATGCAAAAAAATGTGATTTAAAGTGCAAATAAATGTGGCAATACTGGTCATTCATGGCTAGAATGTGAAATTAATGTGCAAGAAAATAAACATGAAAATGAAAATGAAGTTATACAGGAGAACGAGATAGAAGAATGTGTTATAAAAGAAAATATACAAAAACATGTGACTGATAAAGAGGTTATACAGGAAGTAAAAGAAAGTAACATGGAAAAAGAAACGCAGGAGAAAATTGAGGAAGATGTTGATTGGTGCACACTAAGAAAAAAGAGTTAAAGAAAGGAAACGAAAATTTTAAAACATAATGCTTAGAGAAAATAAGAAATGAAATGAAAGGGATAAACATATTACTATACTAACTGTTCTTAAAAGCTGAAAATATTAGCTTTAAATGTGAACAGAATGAAAAAATCTTAAAAGAAGAATAGGTATATTACAATGGTGTGTTGCAGTAGATGCACATATTGTTTTAGAAGATATCAGGTTATAAACAGAGGAAGAAAGAACGCAAACTGAAAAACTTTGGAATTGTGCTGCAGTTTGGAACATGGGGAAGGAAACATGCTCAGGCATATGTATATCATGTCAAGAAAGCCCTAAAGTATTAGATGTAACCATAGTGGAACTAGAAATATTTACAGTAATAGACTTGAGATGGAAAAATATGTGTATAGAATTTTAGCTTTATATGAATATGTAACAAAATAAAGAGAAATGATGTTTAAAAATATTTTTGAATATGTTTGAGTAAATATGCACATTAAAGTGGTGGGTGCTTTTAATTGTAATTTAAGAAAAAATAAAAGCAAATGTGATGCTAAAATAGTTAAAGAAATTATGAAAAATAGAATGTTAAGTATATGGGAGAGTAACCACTGGACCTATAAAGGGAATGGAATTAGGACAGAAATTGATTAGTTTTTTTTAATATCTGATAGTTTAAAAGTTGTATAAAAAGAATTCAGTATGCTGGATTGTCAGATCATGTGGCTATATGGGTTAAAGTACAGGAACATGAAGAATATATAAGAATAGGAAAAGGAATAAAGATAATTAATGAAATGGAGTTAGATTTAGAAGAGAAAAAAGGAACTTATGTGATTATGGAAAAATCATATGAATATGAGAGAGTTTTATGAGATTTGGACTGCTTGGTGGCTTAATTTTAATGAAACATACAAAAAAGTGTTTTTAGAATGTATAAGGAAGAAAAGAAGAAAAAAGAGAGATATAAGATATTAAGTCAAAAAACATTTAGAGACTTTAATTCGAGAAGAAAAATACCTTTTATAAAAAAGAAAGAGAAGTATATACAATGAGTCAAATTAAAATTAACAACTTGTTATATAAACAGAAATATTGTTTACAAGGAAAGAAAGAAGAGGTAGCACCATATCTGAGTAAAATAATAAAAGAAGGAAAAATAATAAGAGAATAAAAAAATAAGGAAGGTAAGCAAATAAGACAGCAAGAAGGAATATATGAAATAATTAAAGAATATGTATTGGAATTATTCGTTAATAGAGAAGAGAACATAGAAAAAAATTATAAAGTTGAACAATTAAATAATGAAGATAATAAATATTTAGAACAAAAATAACTATGAAAGAACTGCATGAAATTTTGAAATATATTAACATGAATCCTGCAACAGGACTGGATGGAATTGAATATATGTATAAAGAAATGAAGGAGTGGCAAAGAATAATTTTTATAGAGGTTATGAATGAATGGTTAGAAACTAGAATTAAAGAGAGAGAGAGATGTACAGGAGTTATAACATTTATATTTTAAAAAAGGAAATAAAGAGGAGATTAAAATTGGAGACCTATAACTTTGAATAATAGTGATTATATTTTTTTTATAAGAATAATATCAAAAAGGTTACAAACATGGATAGAATATATGACCAAAATGTATTCAGAAGAAAAGAAAAAGGAAGTCAAATCTTATTATGGGTAATAAGAGAAATAATTGATGATATCATAAATAAAAATGTAGAAACAAAATTTATGATAGAGGATATAAGTAAAGCTTATGATAATATTCAATATAAATCATTATGGGGAATTTTGCAGGCATATAATGTAAGCAAAAAAAAAATTACAAGTAATAACGGATGGTGCAGTGGTGCAGCGGTAGTGTTGGCACCTCACAGCAAAAGGTTCTCAGGTTTGATTCTTGGCTGGGGTGCCTTCTGTGTGGAGTCTGCGTGTCCTCCCTATGTTTGTGTGAGTTTCCTCCCATGTTATAAAAACTGGAGCCTTTCTCCCCAGGCCTCCACTGAAAATTGGCTTCATTCTAAGTTGGACTTTCCCAGTTAACAAATGTCAAATAAAATAAAAAAATAAATAAATAAAATCTGTTTATGAAAGGAGCTATGTGAAACTAAATGTAAATGGTTGGATTGGGGAAGAAATAAAATATAGAATAAAGCAGGGCTGCCCAGCTAATAGTTTAATTTTCTCATTAGTTTTGAATGTAATAGTGAAGGAAATTAATAAAATGTCAAACAGTGGTGGATACAAAATATGGAAGGAAGTACAATTGCCAATAATGTATAATTATGCAGTGATATTGTATTAATTGTTAAAAATAAAGTATGGATGGAAAAAATAAATGGAAATCTAAGTATAAATAAATGTGGAAAAAAGTAAAGGATTTGGTTCTGAAGGTAAAATAGGAGGTACTGAGTTCATTGAAAAGTATCCAGCTATATTAGGAATAATATTTGGAAGGAATGACTACAGACAACAACAATGGGATAATGTATTGAAAGAAGTAAAGGATATGACTATTTTTTGGAAATCATATAGATTTTCATATAGAAAAAAAGCGCACTTGTTGAACACCATGGTAATAGGAACAATTGCTTATGTTGCTAACATCTATATGATTCCTATTAAGTATGAAAAGAAACTAATGATGATTATATTTTATTTCATATGGGGCTCTAAACTGAAGCCAGTCAAGAGAGGGATTCTATATATGAAAGAAGAGCAAGGAGGCTTGGGTTTAACAAACCCAATAGTACATGCAGCATCTTTAATTTTATATAACGTATTACAAGGAATTATGAAGGAAAATAAAAAAACTTGATAGAAATGATACTATATTATAAATACAAAGAATAATGGAAAGGAATGGAAGTTAAAAATGGAGTAAAAGCATTGTGAATGAAGAAATGAAAGAGTACAAAAACAAAATTGTGTTATGGAAAATAAAAAAATAATATATGTGAGAAAAATAGAAAGGAATGTTACTTTGAAAGCATTTTATTGCATTGATCCATGGAAAGATTTAAAAATAGATAAGAAAAAAAGCCATAATGAGGAGATATAATAACTATAAAACAATTAAATAATGTAATTATTTTTATGGAGATTGCCTATTAGAAAATTGCCAGTTAAGGCACATATGCCATGCAAAAAAGCAAGATAGAATATGTATAAATGTGGAGAGTTTGAGACAACTGAGTATGTGTTTCTGAAATGTGAAAGAGTTAATAATTTGTGGAAAGAAATATGTAAAGATTATAAGGTGAAAAGGTTGTTAAAATTTGAACAAATAAATATGGGCATAATAGAATTTGGTTATTATGGTGCGCAAAAACAGGAAGAAGTGAAGAAAATGGACAGAGTAATATTTTATCTTTCATGGACAATATGGAACGACAGACTAAATGAAATTAAATACAATGAAAAATGGACTTTGACAAAGATTTTGGAGAAAATAATTTTTTTTTTTTGTGAATAAAAGAGTGGGGGAATGCGTAAATACAAGTTTATAATGTATGGAGATTTGTAAATAGATGCAAATAATACAAATATGTAAATATGTTTTTGTATATCAATTAAAAAATCCTACTTTTGTGTATGGGGATGCTATTGTTGGTGGTGCATCCATGTTCCTGTTTTGGTTCCTGGTGAATAGGCCGCTCAGTGAAACAGGAAAAAGTATGGCGCATGGATGTGGGGAGAATGGAGTATCAGAGAAGGAGAATGCCAGCATGGAGGTAGTGGAGCCTTTATGAGAAGGGCAGTTAAGTGAAGCGGAATAAGTGAAGGGGTCATCTGTGTCAGTGGAGAAGGAAGGAATGAAGGAGATAAAGAATCAAAAGGTTGTCAGACCTATACCAGACTCTGAGTGTTTATTCCAGGAGAGGCTGTTTGAGGAAAATAGTGAGAGCCAGCAAGGATTAATATTACAACCCTCCAATTGGGGGGGGTTGTGGGATATTTATTTAAGGGACATGATGAATGAGAGTGACCTGGAGAGCAAGGTGACAACTTCATGGGGTGAAATAATGACAAACTACAAGAGGAGGAGGTGATAGTAAAGAAGTTAAGAAGAAATCATATGCTCTAAAAAGTGAAAGTTGGGGAGAAACTAGTGGAAGGAAAATATTTATTTATTATTTATTTATTTGATATTTATTAACTGGATTAGTCCAACTGGGACAAATCCCTTTTTCAGTGGAGACCCGGGGAGAAACGGTCCACAGAAAAACATTCAATATTTTACCATATAATAATACAAAAATTTAAATAGACATAAACAAGAAAAGTTAACAGTTCTGGTAATTTGAATAAATAATTCTAAACATGAAAAAATACAGATAGATCATTAGCTTAGAAAAGCTAAAAACCAGGGCTAACAAGATAGGCTGAGAAAAATACAATAAATGAGCTAGCGTGAAAGAAATTATAAATTAAAGAAAAAAAGCAGAGAGGAGAGAAAGTAAGAGTAATAGAGTTGACATAAAGAGAAATTAGGAGAAAGGTAGGGTTTCACAAATGTAGTAGTAAGGATAAGAGAGTAGGTTACTTATAGAGATAATTTGGTCTGGAGGAAGATAGCACAGGCATAGTTTATTTTCCTTTAAAAATCTTTAAAAAGGGTAGAAAATAAGAAGAAAATCCATGGTGAGGTTGAATAGCAAAGCAGAAAAGGAGCTCAAAATGCATGAGGTTTGGGATTCAGTAATTACAACTCTTGGTATTTCACTTAAGAAGGTAAGAGCTTTTATACATATAAATAAAGAGATATACTGTGACATTTTGTTTGAAACAGGTCAGTATATGGAGGAATTCTTAGAAAAGTCTGAAATAGAGAAAGATTGCAATCTTTGGAATTTGTATGTAGCACAATCATTTAACAGAGAGACAAAAACAAACTGCTGTCCAATTTCATACTGAAGTTGAGAAAGAAGTTTCAAAAGTTTATTTAAAGATGGCATGTAAAGAAGTGGTGGACATTACAAAAAATTATGATGAGAGAGGATTATGGACTTGGGGATGGGACTGTGAAGTGATTTTGAAAATGAAAAACAAAAAGCTTATGCACATTTCAAGTGTAATAAATGTACTTGAAAATAGAGGTTATGTTAAATATAGGCGACAACCACAAATATGTTTTTTTTTGTGAAAAAGAAAATCATTTGAATTGCAATTCTGATAAAAGCACATGTTTTATTTGTGGGAATTTGGGGTATGAAGCTTAAAAGTGTGATATGATATGTAAAATATGTGGGGAAACGGGGCATGTATGGATGGATGTGAAGAAAATATAGAAGTCAAAGAACAAGAACAAATGCAGTAATCCATTGATAGTGGTATAGAAAAAGAATGTGAAGAAAGGATCAATAATAAAGAAAAAATATTAGATAAAAAAGATGAAAATGATGAAGTGGAAGAATTGGTACAAGAAACAATGAAGATGAATATGTAAATTGGAGAGTAGTGAGAGGTAAAAAGAGTGAAAGATATAAAAATAAAGTTTAAAGATGCAGCTATGAAAGAAAATAAAACAGGTAAGTAAATGGAAACAATAACACTTTACCAAAAGAAGACTGAGAATCTTACTTATAAATGTTAATGGTATAAAGAACATTAAAAGAAAAATAGGTTTTAAAGATATGCCAAACTTCATAAAATTTATATATGAAATCATATATGATAACTTTAATTGGAAAAACACAATTTCAAATCTATATAAATTATTAATAAATTATAAAGTTAAGCCTAAGCAAAATTATTGGAATTTCATTACTAAAGGGTACTCGATTAATCTAACTCCAGAAAACAAAACTAATCTATTGTACTCTGTTAAATTAACATCTAACACTCAATTCTGGAGAATATATACTTGGAAATGTTTGCACAGATCATTATATACACCTAATAGACTTAGCAAATTTGTTTCTTCTAATAGTGTAATTTGTTGGAGATGTCTGCAAATCTGTAAAGCAGACTGGATACACATATTCCATGATTGCAGTAAACTTAAAACATATTGGGAAGAGATTAGAAATTTTCTGCAAGCTTTATTTTCAGACACTTTTGTTTTAATAAAATCTTTAATCTTCCTGAATGTTACTGAAAACCTAGAAATGAATAGGAAAGATTTATATTTGCTATGGACTATTCTAGCAGTGGCTAGAAAATGTATTTCTAGGAAATGGCTTTCCAAATCTGAACCAACTTTTGAAGAATTTTTGAGCCTTCTAAACGAAACAGCGTTGATGGAAGTAAAAGTAAAAGAGTCAAGGATTATCCCTAAGAAATGGAGCAACAATCCATGGAAGAAGGTAACTCATCTTATTGAAACATTGAGAATGGTTTCAGTCTCTTCTTGAAAGCTCGGTATTAAGAAGATGAAAGATAAACTTATATCTAAAATATCTGTATATTTGACTTAGATTGGTTTGTTATATAATTTATACTCAGGCCAATGTATATAGTGCAAATATTTAGTTACTCTTGTTATTATTTACATATTGATATTTTTTTGGATAATCTACAAGTAGTCTTTGTTACATTTTCAAGAAAAATAATAAAAACGTATGAGTAAAAAAAAAAGAAAAATATGTATTTTAGAATGCTGTGTATTACTTGATATGGATATAATTATATTAGAAGATATAAGAATGTTAACATAAGAAGAATGGTTGCAAATGGAAAAATTATAGGGTGAAAATATTATTTGGAATATGGGGAAGATACGTGTTCAGGTATTACAATGTTTTGTAAGAAAGCAATAAAAGTTTTTGATTATGCTATTTTAGAGTTAAGTAGAACAATAGTAATACATAGAAGAATGAAAAAAGATGTGTAGAGAATTATTGCAATTTACACATATTTTATAATGAAAAAAGAGAAGCGATGTTTAAAAAGATTCTGAACTATGTATGAATAAATATGAAAATAATAATAGTGGGGGACTTTAATTGTGATTTAAGAAAAAAGAAAAAATAATAAGTGATGTTAGGAAGGTATATGAAAATACTGAAAAGTGGAAAGTTATATATATTGGATAGAAGTGAGATGAAAATGGAAATTGATTATTTTGTAAACATCTGATAGCCCATAATAGTACAAAACTAAATAAAGGAAGCATGATTTTTGATCAATTAGCTATATGGGTAGAAGTACAAGAAAATGAAGGATATATAAGATTAAGTAAAGGTATTAAGAGACATAAAAAACAGATTTAGGTAAAGAAGAAAGATAAGAAATTAACCAACTATGGAAGGATCATGTAAACATGATAATCATTTATGAAATTTGGATGGATTTGTGGATAAGTTTTAAAGAAAAATATAAAATGAGAAAGAGGAAAGAAAAAATAAAATCTAAGCAAGTAAGTCGAGAGGTGTTTAAAGATATAATAGAAAAGAATATAATTATTTCTGAAAAGGAGAAGATGTATGAAATAAATCAGTACAAGATAAAACATGTATAAGCAAAGATAGTTTTTACAGGGGAAAAAAAGAACTGGCACCATACTTAAATAAGATTAGAGAAAATGAGAAAATAACAAGGGTATTGAACAATAATGAAAGATAGAGAGTGAATATGCAAAAACAAATAATTGTGGTAATAAGGAAGTATATAGAGAGTATATTTAAAAAAGAGATATAGAAGAAAAACAAAAATGGAAAGTTAAAAAGTTAAGTGAAGTAGATAATAAGAATATGGAAAAATATAAGTGTAGGAGAACTTAATATAATTTTAAAGGAATTAGATATGGAAAATGCTATGGGAATAGATGGCATTGAGTATCACATGTATTATAATATGGAAGAGTAGAAAAAAGTATGTTTCATGGAGATATTAAATGAATGGTTGGAAAAAGGAATAATGGACACATAAATGTGTACAGGGGTTATGAAATTTATATGGAAAAAAGGAGACAGAGAGGATATAAGTAATTGGAGACCAACAGTGTTAAATAATATACATTACAACATATTTATGAGAATAATAGGGAAAGGATTCATAGGTTCATAGGTTCATAGGTTGGTACTAGGCTATCAGCCCTAGGGCCTATATAAGCCTAGCCATAACTGTTCTCTGGCTATTTCTTCCCATACTATTTACTTCCCATGATCCCCAGGGTGAATTTCCTTTCTCCCATCCAATCATCAATGTTCCTTTTGAAGAGGGCCAAGGAGGCGCTCTGCTTGACATGTATGGGCAGTCTATTCCAGAGTCTGGGAGTCTCTGGGTCAGGAACATATCCCTCCATCATGTTTTGTTTATTGTGATGACAAGGTTTAGATCCCTGGTGCGTGTGGCTCTGAGGGATTGGGATTTCTTTAAGTGTAGCATGTCCAACAGCTCTGGGTTTGACATGGCCTTGTATGTTAAGCAGAGATCGCCTCTGAGTAGATGATATGTGACAGAGTATAGCTGGAGTTTTTTAAGGCAGTCAGTATAGGGCATCTGCTTTAGGTCTGTGATTCTTTAAGTGAGGTATATTTGCGGCCTTTCCAGTTGTTGCAGATGTCTTGAGAGGAACATACCAAATGGGGTGCTGTATTCTATAATGGGTCTAATGAGGGATGAATACAGTGGGACAATGACCTCCTTTTTTCTGGATGAAAAGCCCTTAGTAATGAGGTGTGCCACATAGAAGGATTTCCTGACTGTTGTGGCGATGTGGTTATTGAAGGTGAGACCACTGTCCACCTGTGTCCCTAAGTCTCTTATCACACTTTCGGTGTTTAGTTTACTGCCACCTATGTGGTAATTCATGGGTACATGTTTTTTCTTAAAGGGGATAACTATACATTTCTTGGAAATGAGCTTGAACTCATGGATCTGGCACCAAGCATCTGTTTCTGTAAGGCCCTTTTGTAGAGTATCCACATCATTTGGGGATTCAATAATGGCTCCCAGTTTGCAGTCATCTGTGAACTTTGTTAGCTAGAGTCCCTTAGTGTTGACCTGTACTTCAGAGAAGTAGATGCCACACAAAAGAGGTCCCAGGACTGAACCCTGAGGTACTCCACTTGTCACTTGTCTGGAGCTGGATTTGGAGTCAGCTACATTTACAGTGTGGGTTCTGTCAGTAATCCATTTGGCAACCCATCGAGTGATGTAGGGATTAATGTCCAGCTTAGTAAGTTTATCTATGATTCCAGAGTGGGGGATGGTGTCAAAGGCCTTGGCGAGGTCCAGAAAGGTTGTGTGGACTGCCTTACCCTTGTCCACGGCTCTGGAGACTGATTCGAAGAAGTCAGTCAGGTTCAGGAGACAAGATCAGCCCTTCACAAACCCAAACTGGGCGGGGTCCAGTGTTTGAAGGTTGCCAATGTCTTTGTTTATAAGTTCCATGATAATATGTTCCATGGCCTTGCAAATCAGGCTCGTCAGACTGATGGGGCAGTAGGTCCCGGGATCCAAGGTGGATCCCCCCTTGTGTAGTGGGATAACTGTAGCTGTGCGCCACTCAGTGGGCACAATACCTGAGGTGAGGGTATGATTAAACATGACACTTAGGTGAGGTGCCAGCTCATTTTTTAGTTCATGTAGTACACAGCCTGGGATGTCACCTGGTCCCATGGATGCTGTATTCTTAGCTTTGGTGAGTGCATTTTTTTACCTGTGTGGCCGTTATTACCGGAATTTGGTAATCTTCCAGTATTGAGATGGGCCATTTATGGGGTGAGAGGGGGTGAAGTTGGCACTGAATAGATCTGCCAGGATATTGGCAATATCCTTGGGATCAGTATATTTAATGCCATTCTGTTGTAGCTCAGAAATTCAGAAATAATGTGTATAAATTACTTGATGACATGATTTTTGTTAAAGGTAAAGGAAGTCAAGATTTATTATGGACATTGAGAGATGTGATAGATGATGTTATATATAAAGACGTAGACACAAAAGTTATGGTAGGAGATGTAAGTAAAGCAATTGCTAGAATACAATATGTTTTGTGGGCTATATTAATAGAGAATAGTATAAGTGATAAAATAATAAAAATAGTGGTGTCTGTGTATGACAATAATAATGTGAGAGTGATATTAAATGGGCGGTTAAATGATGAAATAAAAATAGAAGGCAGGATATAATAGGGATGTCCAGCCAGCAGTATTTTGTTTGCATTAGTTATGGCATAGTTGTTAGTAAAATGAATAGAGTGTTAAAAATGGCAAGATATAGAATAACAGAAGAAATTCGAATTTCTAAAATTTTTACGTATGCAGATGATATAACTTCAGTTATGAAGAATAAAGAATGGATGGGAGAAAGGATTAGAAGATTAAATATGTAATTAAAAATGATCAGCTTGTGTATAAACATAGATAAAAGTAAAGGCATCGGGACAGCAGATAGTATAGAAAGGATCCAATTCAATAATGAGGACACAGATATTTTAAGAATGCAATTTGGAATGAATCTGTGCAGTGAAAAACAATGGGAAAAACTATTCGGAAATTAAGGGAAGTTTGTATGTTTTGGGCGTCATATAAACTGTTGCATGAAAAAGCATATTTAATAAATTCTATTTTTTAGGTACAGTTGCTTATTTAGCAAGTATTTATATGTTACCATCTGAGTTTGAAAAAGATTTATTGTGTATTGTATTTTCTTTTATATGGGGATCCAGGTTGAATCCTGTAAGAAAAGGGATTCTGTATGTTAAAGAAGAAGACGGAGGACTAGGATTACTCAATCTGATTGTATATATAACTAAAAACAAAAAAGCACCAAAGCATGACTATGGCCATAAAAAACACAGTTTTAATGAGAGTAACACATGATAACTGCTTTCACACAATAAATGTGCTTCTTCAGACAGTAAATCTCAAAAAACAAGTAAATGTATAGTACATTCATTCTGAACCAGCAATACAAACTAACCAATAAAAATACACATTCAATAAAACAATTAAACGGTCCTCGTTCATTTAAAGAGACCTCTGGCTTTCAAAGCCTGTTTGATGGAATCTCTCCCATTAATACAAGGGAACCTGTCTGCCTGCATATTAATAATCCATGACAACTCTCATTCCACAGTAAAATTCCTAAAATCACCCCCTCGAATTTCACCATTCACCATCTCAATTACCCTAAATCCAAAAACATGTTCATGCCCACATTCAACAAAATGCTTAGCTAAGGCATTATGTTCATCAGACCTATTCATACTATAAATATGTTCACTCATTCTTTCTAGCAAAGACCTGCTAGTCATGCCTATATAAAAACAATTACAGGCCCTGCACTTGGCTAAATAAATTAGGTTCCTGCTATGACAGTCAGCAGTTACTTTAAAGTGATACAGTTTACTAGTGACAGGATGAACAAAGTCTACAAAAGGATCTATAGATGTGCAAAAATTGCATCTAGAGCAACAGCGCATCGATGGTGTATTCACCATATCTCCCCTAACTTGTATAGTGTTCTTATAACATTAATGACTCTTTAAAGACTTCTTATTTTTAAAACTAAATCTGGGCTGTTCACCAACAATAGAACGAATATTATGATCTAAATGTAAAATGAACCAATTATTTCTAATAACTTGTATAATATCATTAACATCACTACTATAAAAGATGGACATATGAAGTGTCTTAACAACTGCAGTAGAACCAGTCCATCTCTCACTGACCGAGGGTAGTCTATGAGTAAATTAAGGTTTACCCCTTCCTTTCCTGTTCTCTTTAGTAAAACAAATGGCCTCATTAACTTCCTTTTTTCTATAACCTCTGTCAAGTAACTCCTGTTTAAAATTATTAATGTCTCTCTCATATAGAGTATCCTCATTTTTCATCCTTGAGATGCGCATACATTGTCCCTTAGCTATGTTTTTAAACATGTCCAGAATGCATTGTATATATACCTTCATTGATCCTTTACAATGTTTTGGTAGGATTAGATGATAAATATAAGAATTTAATTAATCTTATGATGAAAGATAAATATAAGAAATTTTGGGTGAAAATAGGTTCTGTGAAAAGATGGAAAGATTTAGTAAATGATGACATGAAAGAGCATCAGAGTAATTATTTTGTGGAAAATATATATATATAAAATATGTAGAAAAAAATAAAAAAAGAATGGTATGCTAATATAATGAATGCACATTATTATATGTGCCCATGGAAGCTTTTAGGAAATGAAGAAAGAAATGCGATTAAGATAACACTTGCATGGAATAGAAACATTTACAAATGTATTGATTTTATGTGGAGAGTGACAATATGAAATTGCCTGTCAAACTAATATGCCTTATACAAATTTCAAGAGAGGGTGTGTCATTATTATGGGGAGTCTGAAACAATGGAACATGTCTTTTTAAATTGTTTAAGAGTAAAGGGATTATGGAAAAAAGTATGTGAATGCAAGATATTGAAATATTTTCAGTGCTACAGATATAAATATGAACATGTTGAATTATGGGTATTATGGTAACAATAAACAAAAATAATGAAAGTGAATGATAACAAGATTGCTTTATGGTCTATGGGCAATACGGAATGAGAGACTGAATAAAATCAAGTTAAATGCTAAATGGGTATTGTCTAAAATTTTTAAAAAGATACATTTTTGGTTGTGGAAAAAGAGCGGGGGTAATAATTAATAAATATCTGTCTGCCTGAGATGACATGATAGACAGACCTCAATGGTTTGCCAGAGATGGCCTGCATCAGTCACCCCGGGTTTCTGGATACTGGCTAAGGCTCTTGCCAACCCTATAGTGGCTTTTTTAGGTGATGTTTCAAAAACCAAATTACCACCATAACAGCTGCAAACAAATGCAATATGAGGGTCATGCAGCTTAATGCTAGAAGTCTAAATCTCAAAAGGCACTCACTCGAAGCACTCCTTAAATGGAGAACATCGACATTTGTGCTGTAACAGAGACCTGGTTCAAGGCCACAGAAAGCACCTCTGCACTACCAGGCTATAATTCATTCCACACCTTTCGGCCTCAGAACTTGGACCAAAGCTCCAAAGGCAATGGTGTTTCCATATTCATAAAGGATGCACACACCTCTAGACCGTTAGCCCAACATACTGCATCTGAGATACTTCAGGTGCAGCTAACAGTGGGTAAAACAGCAATTCAAGTAGTAGTCTGCTATAGGTCCCCAACCATGTCCCAAGGCTCACACTCCATGTTCCTAAGCACCCTGGAAAATATTAGGGTCCAAACCCACACTCTCCTACTGGGAGGTTCAACTACCCCTCCATTTATTGTGAAAACTACTCCTGTAGCAATACACTTGCCCATCGTTTCTTGGAATTCATTAATTCCAATGCCCTGGACCAGCTCATTCTTAACCCCTAGAGGTAGCAACATCCTTGACCTGGTCATTACTAACATGGGTGACTGTTGTTCTACATCAATAGTCAACTCCTCCCTGGTTAGATCCAACCAAATACTAATCACGTTGGAAATCCACATCCCCCCTGCAAAGGTAACCACCATGAAAAACTTCTCCAATGCTAACTTTGGGCTCCTAAAAACAGAGATGGATAACTTCATGGCACCCATGCAAATGGAGAATAGTTGCATGACTGCCGAATCATACACCAGTGCACTGTACGAACACATACACAAATGCATAGATCTTGCCATGCCCAATAGAATCAAGATGCTCTCCACCAAAAAAGGAAGCCAATCTGGTGGTCCCCTGCCATAAATAATCTCTACAACAGAAGGAAGAAACTGATGCGGAATAAGGTAAAGTCCCAAGACTGGAAAAACTCCCTTATCAGCCTCAACAAAAGTTGAGATCCCTCAAAAAATCCTCTAAAACTAGCTATGAAAACAGATTTGCAGCAGATAGTAAAGACAACGACAAGGCCTTCTACAGTTATGTAAAGAATCTCCATGGCGATACCCAGTTTTGCTCTGAGCTACTGCACAATGGTACCTCATATACCAAGCCAACAGATATTTACTGGCCGACAGATTAGGTGCCAACTTTACCCTCCCCCACAAAGGACCAATCACGATGCCAGTACATTGCCAGGCACCCAGTATTACTGCTGCACAAGTTAAAACAGCACTGTCCAAGGTCAAGAATGTAGCTTCTATTGGACCTGACAGTATCCCTGGCTTTGTTCTACATGAACTACAGAGTGAACTGGCATCTCACCTGTATGCCCTGTTCAATCACAGCCTCACTTCAAGCTTTGTCCCTATGAAATGGTGCACTGCTACAGTTATCCCTCCTCACAAAGGAGTAGCAATTACAGACCCTGGGAACTATCACCCCAATTAGCCTGATGAGTCTGATATGCAAAACTATGGAATACATCATCATGGACCTAATAAACAAGCATACAGGGAATCTCCAAACTTTGGATCCTACACAGTTTGGTTTTGTGAAGGGTAGATCATGCCTGCTCAACTTGGTCAACTTCTTTGAGTCAGTAACCAGAGCAGTGGATGAAGGCAAGGTAATTCATGCAGCCTACCTTGATCTTCACAAGGCCTTTGATATCATCCCCCACTCAGGAATCATAGAAAACTCACTAAGCTAGGCATCAACCCCTATATCACTAGGTGGGTTGCAAACTGGATCACAGATAGAACCCAGAGTGTGAAAGTAGCTGACTCCAAGTCAGACTGCAGACCAGTCATGAGTGGAGTCCCATACGTTTCAGTCCTGGGTTCTCTCCTGTTTGGTATCTACTTCTCTGAAGTCCAGGCCAACACAAAGGGACTCTGGCTGACAAAGTTCACAGATGATTGCAAGTTGGGAACTATTATTAACTTTCCAAGTGATATTGACATCCTACAGAAGGGCCTCACTGAGACAAATGACTGGTGTCAGAACCATGGCCTTAAGCTCAATGCCAATAAAAGTGTATTCATCCCTCTTGGGAAATCACGGTTCCCTTGAATTACCACATTGATGGTAGTCTACTGAACACAGAAGGTGTTGTAAGAGATCTGGGAATGCAGGTTGACAGCAACCTCTCTTTTGACCACCACATTGCCACTGTTGTCAGAAAGTCCTTCTGTGTGGCACATCTCATTACTAAGGGTTTTGCATCTAGGAAGAAAGAGGTCATTGTCTCCCTCTACTCTTCCTTCATTAGGTCAATCATTGAGTACAATGCCCCATTTAACATGTACCTCACTAGACACCTGCAACAACTGGAGATGCCACAAAAGTACCTCACAAAGAGGATCCTAGGCCTTAAACACTTGTCCTTTGTAGCTAAACTAAAAAAAAACCAACTATTCTCTGTCTCATATCACCTACTTAGAGGAGATCTCTGCTTGACTTACAAAGCCATGCCTGACCCACCTCTGTTAGAAATGCTACATATAAAGAAATCCCACTCCCTCCATACCATACACTCCAGAGAACTCAACCTCATTACCACAATCAACAGAACATGCTGGAGGGACAGGCTCATAACCCAGAGGCTGCCCATGCTATGGAATAGACTTCCCATACATGTCAAGCAGAGCACCTCACTGGCCCTCTTCAAGAGAAATCTTGATGAGTGAATGGGAAATAGAAAATTCACCCCTGGGGATCACTCCAGTGGCTTTACTCAACAGAGGCACTGGGAACTAAGGTCAGGTGGCACAATGCCAGGGTAATCCTATGGGCTAGGCTTGTAAAGGCTCTAGGGCCATTAGCCTATTACACACCTATGAACCTATATAGGGAATTGTGTTATATATTAGATAAAAATGCAAATACCTGTAAATATTGTATAATGTGTAAATAATGCGTATACGTTGTATTAACAGTAAAGAACCCCTGTTTTTTTTAAAGTGTATGGGAATGTTATTTGTTGTTACACTTATGGTTCTGTTCTGAACAAGAAGGCAGCTCAAGAATCTGGAAGGAAGATGGAGCCAGTGAGTAAGTGTGATGGAGAGCAACAGAAGAAAGAGGAGAAGTCTGTGAAGGTAGCAGAATCCAAAAGGTGTCAGTCATTTAAGGAGAATAAAGCTGAAGGATGGTTGAGTTCCTAAAAAAACAGAAAACGGTGAAGTGAAGGATGATGTTGAAATGATGGTTATCAAACCATCTTAAGACTCCAAGTACATGTTTTGAAAAGATCTGTTCTCTGTGTTGAGGTCAGAATGTGTGGTTACAATCCTCCAATCAGGAAGGTTGCAGGATATATATCTAAGAGAAATAATAAATCAGAGTGAACCAGAAAGTGAAGTAGCAGCATCTTGGGGTGATATTATGGACAGACTTCAGGAAGAGTATATGATATAGAAAAAAGTGTAGAATATGAACATGAAAAAAAAATACCATACAAGAGAAGAATAAAAAATAATGGATAAGGAAAATGAGAATATTGAAGGTGAAGAATTAGTACTGGAAGCAAGTGAAGAAGAGGATATAAGCTGGAAAATAGTGAAATGAAAAAAAAACTCAATAGGGAGAAGGGTAAAAGACAGAAAAAAATTAAAAATGTGATTGTGAAAGAAAATAAAAAAAGACAAAGGGTAAGATGGAAAATATGATATATTTAAAAGAACCTGAAAATGTTATCAATAAAAGGTAATAGTATAAAGAACATTAAAAGAAGGTGGGCTGTTTTAAAATGGTGGAAGTTACCTGATATGCATGTAATTATTTTAGAAGACAGAAGAATATTAACAGAAGAAGAAATGGTGCAATGGAAGAGTTATGGGGTAAAGGCATTGCATGCAATATGGAAAAAGATACATGCTTAGGGACTTCTGCTATGCAACGAAATAGTTAAAATGTTAGATTATACTATAGTTGAATTAGGTAGAATAACAGTGTTAGATATAAGGTATAAGAAAGATGTGCATACAATTATTGAAATATATGCAAATGTTGCTAAAAATGAAAGACAGTAAATGTTTAAAAACATCTTAAATTAGGTAGGACTGATTATGAAAATAATATTAGTGGGTGAATAATAGTGGTGATCTAAGGAAAAGAAAGTAGGGAATGATGTCAAGATGGTATATGAAATAATGAAAAGTAGAAAGTTATACACATGGGGTAATAAACATTGGAATTACAAAATAAATAACTTTAAAACAGAGATTGATTATTTTGTAATATCTGATAAAAAATTATAAAAGAAGGAATAAAGGAAACATTTTTTTTCAGATAATTTGGCTATATTGGTAGAAGTGAAGAAAAAGGATGTTTAGGTAAAGCTATTAAAGAGCGAACAAAAACAATTTAGATGAAAGAGATAGAAAGGAGATTGATCAGTCATGGAAAGATCATGTAGAAATGAGAATTTTTTTCTGAAAACTGGAGTGATTGGTGGATAAGCTTTAAAGAAAAATATAAAAATATTTTCTAAAATGTCAAGGGATGAGAAGAAGGAAAGAAAAGCAAAGATATAAGTTATTAAGTCAGTTAGTAGTTAGAGAGGCATGAAAAATAATAAAAAACTTTTATGAAAATGGGAAAGAAATATATGAAATGAACCAGGAGAAGATAAAGACATTGTTATATAAGCAAAGGTACTTTCTACAAGGGAAAAAGGAAGAACCAGCTCTCTGTGTAAGATAGTGAGAAAAAATGATAGGATAATAAGGGATCTGGAAAATACTGAATGAGAAAGAGTGAATACATAAGGAAAAAATATTTGAGGCATTACAGCACTATTTAAGAATATATTTAAGAAAAGATAGATAAAAGAGAGGCAAATATGGAAAGTAAATAAATTAAGTAAGGAAGAGAATGAGATTATGGAATAATATAAATATAGGAGAGTTCAATGCAATTTTAAAAGATTTGGATATGGATAAAGCTACATGAATATATGGAATTGAGTATTATATGTATTATCATATGGAAGAATGGCAAAAAGTATATTTTGTGGAAGTATTGAATAAGTGATTACAAAATGGGATAGTTAAAAGAGATATGTATGGGGCTATGGAATTTATATAGAAAAAAGGAAAAAAAAAGGATACTAGAAATTGGAGACCAAGAGTATCGAACATTATGGATTATAAAATATTTATGAGAATAATAGGGAGAAGATTAGGAAAAGGTATAGATATGTTGCCAGACACTATGATTTTTGGAAAAAAGGGAAAGGAAGTCAAGATGTATTATGGATATTATGAGAATAGATGGCAGTAGAAATAAAAAGATGGAAACTAAAATAATGGTAAGAGATGTGAGTAAAGCATTTGACAGAATACAATATGAGGAATTATGGAGTATATTAAGAGATTATAATGTAAGTCATAGAATAATAAAAGTTATAAGATTAGTATATGAGAATAATAATGCATGAATAATATTAAATGGATGGCTAAGTGAAGAAATAAGAACAGAGTATGGGATAAGAAAAGGGTGTCCAGCAAGCAGTATCTTATTTGCATTAGTTATGAATGTGATTGCAAATGAAATGAATAGACAATTACAAATGTCATGGTATATGACGATAGAGGGAGTATACATCCCAATTATTTTTACTTATGCAGATGATATAGTTTTAATTACTAAGAATATGAAATGGATGGAACAAGGAATTAGAAAATTAAATAAGTATCTAAATATGCTGGGCTTATGTATTAATAATGACAAAATGATTTTTTTTTTTTGGTGAATTAGAAGGTACTCACTCTAATGATGAAGAGATAGTTATCTTGGGTATAACATTTGGAATAAACATGAAAAAAGAAATACAATGGGAGAGACTTATACAAAAGTCGAAACAAAAATGTATATTTTGGCGATCATATAGATTGTTATATAAGAAAAGTATATATTTAATAAATTCTCTTCCTTCATATAAGATAGCCTACTTAGCAAGCATATATATTATCCCATCTAAGTATGAAAATAGCTGTTGTTGATTGTATTTTAATTTATACAGGGATCAAGGTTAAATCCTGTAAGAAGAGGAATTTTGTATGTCAAGGAAGAAGAAGGAGGATTAGGGTTAATCAGTTTTATAGTTTATGCAGCTTCTTTGAATCTTTATAAAATGCTGATAGGATTGAAGATAAGGAAATAGGAATTTAGTAAACAAGATCATGAAATTCAAATATAAAGATATTTGGGAAACATAAGATATGGGAAAAGATGGAAGAATAATATAAATGATGATATTAAAGAATATCAGAATAAGATAGCTCTATGGTAACTGAAAACAGAAAATGTAGACAAAATAGAAAATATTGGTACTCAAATATAATGAGTGAACACTATTATATTTATCACTGGAGAAATTTAGAGAATGAAAAAAGAAATGCAATTAAAATAAGGTTCATGTGGAGTAAAAAGATGTATGAATGTAAAGATTTCATGTGGAAATTGACAATAAGTAAACTGCCTGTTAAAGCAAATATACCCAACAAAAGGATTCCTGAGAGGGTATGTAATTATAGTTGTGAAGTTGAGATGATGGAACATGTTTTTTTTTTTTTTTTTTGTATTTTATAAGAGTGAGAAAATTGTTTGAGAAATGATGTGAAATTAACATAGAAGATTTTAAAACTGTAAATGTATAAACATGAATATGATAGAATATGGGCATTATGGTAACAGAAAAAAGGTGAAAGAAATTGATAGAAAATGATTTAATGTTTTATGGGTGGTATGGAATGAAAGACTGAATGAAATAAAATGCAATGGGAAATGGGTATCTTCTAAAATTTTGAAGAAGATACGTTTTTGGTTGTGAAAAGGGTGGGGGAAATAATTGAAATACTGAGGTTATATCATGTTGTAATGTAAGATGTAATCAACTGTAAGTAATGTATATAACATATATAATGTAAATAGTGTATATAAGTTGTTTTTGAAAGGTTCCATGGCATCTTTTACATCCAACTGAAGTAACAACAGCTTAAGCAGATGGGATTCTGTTTAACATCTCATCCAAAGCATGATATGCTCAGGAGTCCAGCGTCATACTTATGCTAACCTACAGTATCAGAAACCAATCTACCTGGCGTGGGAATAGAACCCATAGCTATCTGAACCAAAAGTGATCCTGTTGCATGTTGTATCCCTAAAGCTGAGAAATTCTAATCTACTATATTTTCCTTACATCACTATTTATTTTAATCAAGATTAGGAAAAATATCTGACAACTCCCAACTTCTTCATCTATCCAGAATGTTTATTGACTGTTCTCAATGTCAAATTTAGAAAACATTTTATTTCACAAGACTCTTTCTACATAAAAGTGAAACCTCAAACAGAATTTGATTTCTTTTATGAAGGTAAATAAGAATACCTTGCCCGCAAGTCTGTTGTTTCACAAGCAAGTCATTGGGAGTGGAGCTGAAGTGGTTAAATAAACTGCCCAGACATTTTTTGTCTCACTGCTGTTATCAGCTCACCAGAATGCCTGAACAGTCCCAACTCCAAATCCTCAGTTTAGGGTTTTCATCATAGTGTTTGTACTTCCTCCTATGGAGTCGTCTGCCAGTGACTTGATAGATAGGCTTTATTATGCTTATTAAAAAATGCTATTTTATCTTTTAATTGCATGCTAAAAGCACCACCTCAAACTGGTGCTAGTAGTTAGGCTTATGCCTTGAGAGGTGAAAGTTCAGGGTTCAAGCCTAGACCTATGTTTTTGTTTTGATATGTAATCCATTTGGTGATCTTCATGGCTAAATAGGGATTATTGCTATTGCCTGCACTTTTTGGTCAAGCCGGTTTTTATTAGTGGGGATTTCTGCTTGACCACCAGGTTGAATATGTGTTCTGTTGGTGTCAGTACAGGTGTGTTTTGTGGGTGCTCTTGTGTTGGAATTCCTCTAATTTGGAAGGTCTGTTATGGTTGGGATTCCATCTGGTTTTACCTTGTCATTGGCACGGGACTGGGCCCAGTCCTTCACAGGGTATATTGGTGTTGTGGGCCACTGGGGGCAGTATGTGGGCTTGGTGCTCAGTGTTTGCCTTTTATTCTTTCAATTTCTTAATGTAAATAAGAAAAGGTGCTTTCAGTCTGAAGCTTTTCACTTCCTGGGTCATTCATTTGGTCCCTCTCATTGTTTTATTAGCAGTATTGTTGTCTTGTACCATTTTGCTACTTGTTTGGTCAGTGTTGGCAGTTCAATCACTTCAATTTTGAGTTTTTGTTTTGGGATAATCAGGATTGTGTTCATGTGCTGTATGGTTGCTTTGTGGAACATTTCTACTGTGTGTGATGGGGGAGAGAACTCTTTTGTTTTCACCACATAGTGATGACACTAGAGTATCTGCCAGTTTAGGGTTGTCTGTAGCCCAACATGACTAAGCAGGAACAAAGGATTCATTCTAGAACATACCCAGCAGCAGGGCATCTCAGAATACATTCCTTTATCTGAACTTAAATGAAACATTTCTTCTTGACATGTAGATTACTGGCAAGCTTATTAAATCTTTTTCAATTTCATTTAGTCATTCTAAACAAATAAATAATCAAAATGTAGATATTATAGTGGACCAAAACTATTTTGACCTAAAAAAAATAATAATGACCCTTTGAATGCTTTTTAGGTTGATTCTGTTGTAGTAATATTCCTTAGTGATTTGTCAGACAGCTACAACTCTGCAACAAACAGCTAAACTTGTAGCAGTAGTCAATTCAATTACAAGACAGGATAGCGTTAGTAAATTACTTTCTCTCCTTCGTGGGAAGGGTTCTGGGTTCAATCCTAGTTTTCCTCAGCATCAAGGAGAAACACAATTGAGAGATAGCCTTCTGAAGATGTAGGTCAACATTTATATTCTAGTTGGGGTATGTTTTAGCAATACATGCATTTCTACAGTCTGTTATGGCTTTGGTAGAGGACATTAGTTTACGCTTAACCATTTCCTTACTGTTTTACAAAGGGATTAACTATAGTGAGGTGTGGGTGAAACCCAATTACTCTCAAGTGTTTTTTTAAATAAAAATAAAAAAGAAAAGTAAGCAGAAAATCAACAAGAGGTGATAATTATACTAACAAATTAGTTAACATCAATTTAAGGAGTGATCCCATAGTAATCCACTCTATTAAAATTAACTATATGTCCACATTATTTGGGCTGCAGTTAAGCAGTAAAGCAGTAATTTTTGTTTTTTTGGCAAATCATGGCCAGTAACAGGACTTGCATTACAGGTTTTGCTAGTTTTATAAATAGAAGAATTAGCCTGGAGACATAATTTAATATTGATACTTTCACCTTAACGTCAATAAACATTTTTATTTTCACGGGTTCTTTTGCACTATGGAACTGAAAGAATAGATGGAAGTGCTTAACAAATGAGGCTCAAGGCCTGTTATCAGAACTAGAAGCTGTTCATGACAAAGTAAAATCATCTCAGAACAAGAGATTTCAGTCTGTTGTTAAAGGTGACCCATCAATGACTGAAATCCTAGCAAAAAAGCCTAAGTGACAAACTCAGAAAGAGATCCCCAATCAATCGAATCCAATCTGCAAAATTTGAACATGGACATCAGAGATCACCCGACAGGCTTTAAGGAATGAAGAGAATACAGAAACAAAGACACCTTTACAAGACACTGGGGGGGGGGGGCAAACAGTAGATTAATATTTGGAGGAATTTTTAGACTCATTGCTTGAAGAAGGTATAGCCAGGATGTTTGGCATGGTTTTAGAAAAGAGCTTTGGGTCCAAATGTTCCAATATTAGCACTGCTATTCAGGGGGCATCTCAGTCTAGCTTGAATTATCCTTCCATATAAAGAGCCATTCAAAATCAGGTCACAGACCCTTCCACCTTTCAATATAGCATACCAGTAGATTCAGACCTCAGTCTAACACAGTTCTTAGCTCCTTTGTCAAGCTGTATGTATGCAGGATCTACCCTCCCATGTTCTCAAATTATATCACACTTACCTCTTGTTATTAAAGTAGGGTTGCCACTTTCATTGTGGTTGAAACCGGACTTAGGCCATATCCCATTGCACATTCCATAACCCTGCCCATGTCCCACTCACTTTGTGGTCATTTCATGGCATTGTCACATCAGACGAGGGGATTGCCCTCTATTTTCATTCGTGATGCCTTTTTTCTGTGGATTTAGTAGGCTTTTTGTAAAACAAGCATAGTAAATCTACAGATTTAACAAATTGTGATAGTCTGTTTCTTTTTTTTTGAAACAGAATACTGGAATTTGTACAATATTTTCAGGACTACCAGACAATCAGTTTGATTTCTGGAGAGTTCAGAAAAAATGGATAGGTGGCAATGCTATATTAAAGAAATGCTTTTAACAGAGATTTCTTAGACATCTTTAATTCAATTGATACAGATAGCATGGAAAGGTTTCTAGAGGTTGAGATCATGGTTTCTGAAGACCTAGCTGCAGCTCTGGCCACTTTGGGTAAAAAAGCTTCATCCAAAGCCACCACAAAAAGCTGGGACAAATGGATTTTAGGGTTCATGATCTACATAGCCATTTTGAAAAGGACCCCTTAACAAACCCTTCCTCTTTTGGCCTATTTTCTCACCATTAGGGAAGCACATCATATTTGGGGAGGTGCAGTGTGGTTCTGGTATGATCAGTGCTTTAGAAATTTGAGGGAATGGACAAGTAACTTCAATGGGGATAATGTCACTCCAACACTTGTTCCGTGTCATACTTTACAAGCCTAGGTGCTTTGCTCCTTCTAATATGTCAGATTACCACACAAAGGAAAAACATTGTTGGGCCTTCAATAATAGCAAATGTTCTTGACCAGCTTGCTGTTTTCCCACCTTTGTTCCCACTGAGGAAAAATCATTCTCCAG
This sequence comes from Protopterus annectens, assembly GCF_019279795.1. NCBI lineage: Eukaryota > Metazoa > Chordata > Ceratodontiformes > Protopteridae > Protopterus > Protopterus annectens. Next base: position 76,371,893 of record NC_056745.1, read on the forward strand.
TTAGGTGATGGTTGAAGACTAGATAACCAACAACAAGCTGAAGATTTTGTTGGCTAAAATGTGGTCAGACCTTGCCAATCTACATACTCCTCATCCAGACATGGTGATTTTTTGGTCTGCTTTGGTGCCCAGACTCCATCAGAAAGGTACCCTGAGATCATCAACCATTGAATTGTTGACACAGTTCATCAACCACCAAGTAGCTCTGGCAGAAGAAACTATGGATATGCATGTGATTGAACAAACTGACCTTACCAAAACCTTACAAGGACTTTTATGACTCTGGTGGAGTTCACTTGAATGAGTTGGGCTTAGACTTATTCAGTTTGCAACAATCACTTGTTATTAATTATAACTTTACAATGAATTACTTAATCTGACGTCGTATTTATATTGTCATAATAAAGGTAACAAGAAAGAAACTGGGGCCAACATAAGTTATGGATTGTAAAACGGGGTTAGTCGATTTTTACATTTCAAATTTAGATTAATTTACATTCCAAATTTAGATTAATTTAGCCATTACACTATGGGATGCCATGAATGGGGGAAACAGCATGGTGAAGCATGCTGGGGATGATCACTTTGTGGCCTTACCACCTTGTATTCCCCCTTTTCTGGTTCAGCAGACTCTTATTGAGGTGTCTGTATGGCAGGAAGCCCTTCCGAGTTGTTTGAATCCCATGTCATGTTCTATAGGGGCAATAAGTAGAAGCCCCAGATTGGCTAGTAATGTGAGCTATCTCAGGGGTCTTGGTAAACACAGTCAGACACTGTTTAGATGGGTCATATAAAACAAAGTTGAAACCCAAAATATAGAAATGTATAAGAGCCATGGGCTCAAGCTTAATGCCAAGAAATGTATAATTATCCCCTTGGGAAAAACCATGTACCCATGCATTACCACATAGGTGGCAGTACACTAAACACAGAAAGTGTGATGAGAGACCTAGGGACACAGGTGGACAGTGGCCTTACCTTCAATAACCACATCGCCACAACAGTCAGGAAATCCTTCTATGTGGCACACCTCATCACTAAGGGCTTTTCATCAAGGAAAAAGGAGGTCATTGTCCCACTGTACTCATCCCTCATTAGACCCATTATAGAGTATAATGCCCCATTTGGTATGTACCTCACAAGATATCTGCAACAGCTGGAAAGGCCACAGAAATACCTCACTAAAAGAATCACAGGCCTAAAGCAGATGCCATATGCTGACCATCTAAAAAACCTCCAGCTATACTCTGTGGCATATCATCTACTCAGAGGCAATCTCTACTTAACATACAAGGCCATGTCAAACCCTGAGCTGGTGGACATGCTCCACTTAAAGAAATCCCAAACCCTCAGAGCCACATGCTCCAGGGATCTAAACTTTGTCATCACAATGAACAAAACATGCTGGAGGGATAGGTTCCTGACCCAGAGACTCCCCATATTCTGGAATAGACTGCCCATACACGTCAAGCAGAGCGCTTCCTTGGCCCTCTTCAAAGGAACCTTGATGATTGGATGGGAGATAAGAAATTCACCCCGGGGATCATGTCAGTCACCCTGTTTGACAGGGGTCCAGGGAAGTAAATATTTTGGGAAGAAATAACCAGGGAATTGTTATGGCTAGGCTTGTATAGGCCCTAGGGCCAATAGCCTAGTACCAACCTCTGAACCTATGAACCTATGAACATAATCATAGTAGTGTGATAGAAGACCAAAATGCTGAAGACAACTATGTCAAACCTCTGGATTTGCCTCTTCTGCAAGACCATGTTAGCACTTGCTCCTGGGTTTATATTGGTAGAGATATTCAGTATTCAAAATTTTTAGACATGGTTGTCTTCATTGTTTTTGTCTTCTATATTATGTTACTGCGATTATGCATTTCAGTATTGTGGGCTTCACCCTTGTGATAGGCAAGCATTTAGTGAGGCTGGAATGGGCAAGATGAAACCAACTAGCTTTGTAGGTTATGATCAAGTTTATGGTTTTATTAATGGTCAGTATTTTACAAGGAGTTATTACTAGATTCTAGCATGTGACTTAATGTCATTAAACTAGCTGCAAATGGTATGTTTATTGACTCATTTCATGGAGACAACTTACATTTGAGCTTATTCGCAATGATGATCCATCTATTATTAATCAAATCAAAGACCTTAGCCATAATTATATAATGAGCTTTGTGATCAAATGAAATAGTGTAAATCTACATCTCAGATGACTGTTAATTTTACTGAATGGGCCAAGATCCCCTTTAAATACCTCACAACAATTATGCAGGTACAAACCATCCCACAAGATCAATAGTCTGAAAGTGGATAATAATTGATCAAGGACCCTGATACTATTATTGTTGCATTCAAAATGTTTATTGTCTTCTGTATTTCTTATTTTCAGACTCTTTAGTCTTTTTCAAACTTTTTCCTGACCTATATCCATATCTAATTGTACATCTGAGCCTGCAAGAGATTGCTTCAGCAATAACTTCTACCAAAGTACCAGCCCTAGATGGGTTAACCTCTAATTGCTATGAATTTTTAATTATTATTTAAAGTACAATTTTATAACATTTTTAATAGTCTGAAGAAACATTATTAATAAACGTAAAAGCATTTTCCCTAATCAAGATTTTTTTATGGTTTTCCATTAATGTTTCATTTATGCTATACTGCACAGCTGTGTTTCAGTGTTCCGGTTTATCTTTTCATACTAGTTGCATTTTTCCAGACAATGTTAGACTTCGGTGGGCATTTTTCATATATATTGTTTACATTAAAAAATTAACCACTCTGCTGGTCCATCAGCATAAATAAACTCTACAACAAAAGAAAGAAATTCCTTACATTATACAGCAGATCCAAAACAGATCTTATACATGAAAATTTCAAAAGCATTACAGATAAATCTGAATCCAACTCTATAAGGCCCAGTAAAGGAACTCATAAACAAACTTAAGTTGACCTCTGAAGCCAAATATCAATATAAATCCTTCTTTAGTTGTGTTATAAAACTAAGAAATCATACTCTTCATAGCTCTGAACTTATTTATGACTATTCTTACCCTGACCTAACAGAAATTGGAAATATCCTTGCAAACAAATTTAGTTTCAGTTTCACCCCTGAGACTTTTATCCAAAGTTCTGAAATGCCCATATATTTTACTTTCCCAATTATCTCTAAAGACCATTTACTGAAAGTACTATCCAAGAACAAAAATACTTTCTCTTTGTGACCTGACATTATGCCTGGTGACTTAATTAATAGTGACAAATGTGGCTTTGCAGAGTATCTCCTTAAACTGTTTAACTTAAGTTTAACTTCTGGTTTTATCTTAGAGGAGTGGTTTATTGCAATGACAATGTCATTCTGTAGTGGTGGCCTTATTATTGACCCAGGTGACAGATCTCTTAGTCTAACAAGCCTCATCAGCAGCACCATGGAATGCATTATAACTGACTTCAACTGCAATATTAGGAAAATTATTAGATTTGACTCCAAAAGGTTTGGCTTTTAGAGGGGTAGATACTGTCTACTGAATCTGGTAAAGTTTTTCAAAAGGTTATGGTGGCTAGTGGCCATGTGGTATACTTACACATATTTCTTGACCTGGTTATGGCCTTTGATACCACTTCACGTGGTGGCATTATATAGAGGACACATGCTTTAAAAATGATCCCATATGTGGTAAGATGTATTGCAAACTGGCTAAAAGACAGAATCCATACAGTCAGTGTGAGACTCAGGTGCCTCATCAGAAAGATATAAAGTGACCAGTGGTGTCCCTAAGGACTTGGTGCTGGGACTTCTTCTTTCTGGTCATTACTTCCCAGATCTTCAGTCAGAGGGCCAAGACCTATGGCTAACAAAGCCTTCAGCTTTCTATAAACTGGGGGTTGTTGTTAAGTCACCTTGTGACACACAGACTTTTCAGAATGAACCTTCTTTAGCAAAGTCTTGCTGTAAAAAGAGGGCTCAAACTAATGCTACAAAGTATAGTATCATCCCTTGTGGCGCACAACACCTCATCTCATCATAGTGCATAGACAGCATACCATTACAAACTGAAAATATAATCGTGGACCTGGGATCTCGGGTTCATAACTCCCTCTCTTTTAACCATCAATTAACAATAGTTGTCAAGAAATTCTTTTATTTAGCCTGGATAATTGTCAAAGTAATATCATTAAGATCACATAACTAAATAAACAAACCAATCAATCAATCCATCTCAGACATAAAGTCCCTGAGCTCTAAATAGGGGTTGAAAGCTCTATGTCTTTATTCAGTCTTTATTAGATATTTGAGGGCAGATCTCTTTGTCACTTACCATGCAAATAGATAACCAATTGTGCTGTAGCTCCTGCATCACCATAAGTCCAATGGCTCCACCAGCAGTAGAACCAGGGAGCTAAATCTTCACCAACAAATAAATAAAACACAGTAGAGGGACAGGTTTATAAACTGGCTCCTCCCCAGCCTCTGTAATAAACTTCCCCTATATTTTAAGCGGTGCAACTCACTATCTTCCTTAAACATAATCTGGTTGAATGGATGGGTTTTTGAAAATGCTCTACTGACTGGTATGGCCTTCATGGAAAAAAGAGGTGCAGCCTGAGGAAGACCACTGGCAAGGCATAAAAGCTCAGTAGTCTTGTAGTCTTGAAATGTCTGTGGTTCTATGTATCAATAAACTATTATTCCTAAATTGCTTTTTTTTTCCCTTCATGTCATTACTTCAGTATTCCTATTTTCTGATCAATGTTGCCAAAATATTTAGTTGGGTTAGTTTTGATTTACCTTTTAGTAATGAAGAAGTTTTGATTCACAGACAATTTTATGACCACTATTCATGATCTCTGAGTCTTTCACCCACCCTCTCTAAAATTGTTTATTCTCTAACAGATTTCCTAATAGACTGGCATGCGTCAGTGGTGCCCTTTCTTTCTCTACATACTTATTTAATTTTTATATCAGACTTCTTCTTGTACACATAAAATCATGTCCCTAATGCTAGTGTGAAGCAGAGAGGCGTGTTGGCAATGATAGCTCCAAAGGGCTAAAGGAATGTTACACATAACCCTAAAATGGTAGGTGGGCTTTATGGTTATGCATGTTGATATATGGTAGGATAGGTGACTGACAGGATTGTAGAGATATAAGATTTAGAGATGGATCTCATGAGTCAATGGGAAGGGGAGACTAGTGGATGTATTAATAAATGTAGGAACATTCAGAATGAATTACTACAAATTCTTGGGTTATTAGAGCAATGGGTAGTGAATCACAATGCATTTCTGGAACAAGAACTGACTGGCATTATTGATTAACTGTAATGATATATAAGCTACAAGGGATATAGAAAAGTAAGAGCCGAAGGGGCGTGGCTAGCATGAGCTCTGAGTAGCAGCCTTTCACTTCACCTCTGTCTTTTCAATTATTTTTGACAGGAATTTTTAAAAAATACTATCCTAACAGTAGAAATTTTTATACCATTGGATTCTTTATAACATATACTTGGATGGTATTAATTTTTTTGATACTGTTAATTTTCTTGTCAAATCAGCAGTAAGAAGTTATTTTCAACAGACAACATGAGCTTCACCAAAACTTCACATACTGACATAACTTTTAAAAAGGCACTGCAATCTTTGTTAACGAACATCCAAGAATTAACTTCCAAAATAGACAGATTGGATATGAAACTGGATACTTTTAAAGAAAAATCTTCAAAGCAGATGGACATTCTTCATGAGGATATGCAGTAACAAAACAACTAATTTCTGGGATTGAAACAGCCTTAAATGACATAGAAACTCAGATACAAGAAGGTGAGCACAAATGTAGAATTTCTTTTAAAGCAAAATACATTACTTCAAACAAAAATAGATGACCTTGAAAATAGGTCCCGTCATAATAATATAAGAATATTTTTTTTACCTGAAAATATAAAAAATAATAATATGGAGATATTTCTGTCATCCTGGATACTTGATGTTTTAGATCTTCCTGAGGCTCTTTCCTATGGAAATGAGAGAGCTCATAGGTCCCTAGTTTCATCAAACAATAGAAAAACTAACTTAACAAGGTCTGTAATTGTTAAATTTTTATCTTCTCATGACAAAGAAATTATCTTTAAAACTGCTTGGTCTAAAACTCTCATCAAAATAAAAGACAATTTGATACGTTTGGACAATGACTATTCTCCTCTGGTATTATCTAAAAGAAAAGCCTTTTTACCTTTGATTAGAGAATTAAAGAAAAAACAAATAAAAACACAATTACTATTTCCTGCTAGACTGAAAATCTTTCATCAAAACACTACAAATATATTTGAAGATGTAGATTCTGCCCTCTCATACATTAAAATAAACAAAATGCTAGCAGAAGTTAAAGATATGGAGTGAATAAATACAAGAACAAAAAGACTTGCTGAAAATGGAACATGGATTAATACAGAACAAAAGAAAAAACATAAGAAGTGACTCTATCTTCACTGCATATAGGATCAAGAATGCCTGAATTACTTGCATAAAACCCAGACATTGGGGAGAAGGAAATTGAGACAATTGGTAAGTTATTATTTAATTTTTTTCCTTTGTTGTTATTTTGAACATGTTACAATTTATAATCTTAATCTTCTTATTTAAAACAAATATCAAATAGTTCTGTTGCATTGCTTATATAATTAAAAGGGTGTTTAGTGTTTCATAATGTTGCTAAAGTAATTTATTAATTTCATCTTTTGGTTATTATAGTAAGCTATAGTGTTATAGAGCTTGTTGTTACTACTAGGTAGAAACAAAACTGACTGGTATATTTAAACAGTAGTGTATAGTTAGCATTTATATATATTAATGTCTCTTTAGCATCTCTTTGTCTATGAGATGTGAGGCAACATACAATAGCTACATGTAATAGAGAGGTGATTGTTATTTATTTTATTACATATGTACTGCAGAGACAGTTGTCATTTGTGACATTGGTGGTCATGGATCTCTGGTTTTATTTTATGTGACTCTTCTCATGTTCTAAAGTCACTGGTCTTGTTTGGGGTGCTTTGTGTGGGTAGTAGTGCTTATGTTTTGTGCATGGTTTTGGCTATCCTCTCTTGGTTCACAATTAAATTGTGTTTTGTAGTTTTGTAGCTGTGCAAATGACTGAAATACGTAGATTTAGTTCCGTTTTTTTCTTTGCCCTTTTTTTTTTTTTTTTTTTAGATTCCAGGTTTGTAAATGCTGGGCAAGTCTCGAGGTGCTAAGAAGCTTCAAACTTGAAGTACATGCTTACATTTTCCCGCTGAGATACTCTCGAGTGTAATCCTGAGTTAATGGGGCTCGCAACCAGACCAGAGAAGCCTCTCCAAGTATGAGTATTCCCTCTTGTTCTTGACGCTCAGCTCCTGACGTATTTGACTGAACTTTGAACTGGCGTGATTACCTCAGTTGCATGGAATCTTCAAACCCACATAAGAAAATGGAATAACTTTCACTGCTTTTGTTAAAGAACTGAGAAGTGATATCTAATGCCTTTAAACTACATTTTATCATACCCATATCCGAAAATGATACGAGTAAAGAAAGAACTTGAGGGGGAGTGAATGGAAAAGCGTAAGTAATGACCAGCAACATATACCAAGATATTTGAGCCTGATTTGTAGTATCATTATTCTATTTGTATTAATTTTACTAACTTTTATATTGTAACTTTGTAAAGACTGATTTTCATCTACAAATAATATATACATATGTTATTAGTATTATGCAAATATAACTATATAAGTTATCTTAGTTTTATTGTAAGAATTATTTCAAAAGATTTTTCATGTTATGTAGTGCTTTGAAACTGTTAGAGAACAATTAATGAATAGTTATATGCATTGTGATAAGTTAAGCAGTCAATGCACTAAGGTTAATAATAATACAATATAGATGTTATTTCTTTATACATTGGTTCACCAAAGTCAATATATATATATACGCATTAACAATATGCTTGGGATCACATGGATGTTAGATTACATTTTCATGGACTGAAGTTTTAGTAGAACTATAGCTCTAGGTATTTGATTATTATGCTAGAACAAATTTTAAACTGTTGTTTGACATTTACTGTTTATACCATACTAAGGTGAATATAACAAACTGTATATAAAATTTAAATGCACTAAAGCTACATGATTAGGGAAATATTATTTCTCCCTTTTCTTCTTTCCCTTTTTTCTCTTCTCATTATAAAACATGATTTATTCATTAAATTTTTTGCATTTAGATTAAAATTGTCTAGTTCAATACTTGTATTAATAATTTTGCATTTTCTATAGTAAGGTTCCAAATGAATAACTGTAGTTATATCTTACTATTACTTATGCAGATCCAATGAACTGTTCTTAATGTACAGACATTTTATTAATGTTTTAATTTGTTATTACAGTTCTTGTGTTCTAATATTTTACTAGTATAGTGTTTTCATATGAAGCCATATTCATTTCACCTAAATATATATATCTTATTAGACAGTTGCTGAATGGAGGTTTCTATTGGTTAGAAGGTTAATTTGAGTGATAATATGTCACTCAAATTGGGAGTTTTATACTCCAGGTGGGCTCTAAGGGGTTATAATGTTTGGGATTGTTATTATCAGAGTTTTATAACATTCATTCTTTTGACATTCTCAACCACAGATAAAAAATAATAATATTTTGATTTCATCTGTATTAGACTTTAAACACAATCAAGTCATACAGTATTCCTACGTTTATCAATAATAAATTAAATTGGTCAATATTTTTTTTATATCTTTCATATTCCTTTAAATTAATTTACTAAGAGGTATTTATTTAAACATTAATGGACTAAATAACCCTGGAAAGAGGGGTAACTTATTTAAATTTATCAAATACATAAATCTCAATTAATATTTCTACAAGAAACGCATTTAATAAATGAGGATATAGTCAGGCTAAATAATAAATCATACAAAGTACTAGTAAGTTCAGAACACACTCAAAAAAAAATGAAAAGTTGCAATTTTATGGAACAATTCTTTACCAAGCCCAAAAATAATTGACACATTTAGAGATGATAAAGGAATGGTTTGTCTTGTTTCAATTGAATTAAATAAGAATATTTTTACGTTAGTAAATATATATATTGGATCCCAGGAATAGGAACTAACACTGTGAAACAGCATCTAGACCTTATTACAAAACTATCTAAAGGGAATATAATACTGGCAGGAGATTTTAACTGTATCTTTGATACCAAAGATTCAACTTCATGCAATAAAAGAAGAATCTCACCATCAGCCAAAAAAGTAAAGGAATTCTCAGATATATATCTATTGAAAGATATAAGCAATTTCGCTAATCCTAGTTCCTTATTATATATTTTTTTCCCCACAGACATAATACATTTTATAGGATTGATAGATTCTTTTTTTCTAATAATTTAATAGATTCCTTAACAGATACTAAAGTAATTACATGTGCATTATCAGACAATAATCCCATTCTATTTGAAATTATAGTTAACAGTAATTACAATGCCCAAACAAGAAGAATACTTGCCTATATTACAAAGTTAAAGGAATTTAAAGAATTTAAAGATCTAAAAACTCAGAACTTTATAGACAATACTACTAATGAAACCAGTGAAATCTGTATATGGGATGCCCTTAAGGCTTATCTCTATGGAATAATTTTTAATTGGTTTTATAAAAAAAAGAAAAGTTGGGATGAACAACTACTTGACATACAAAACAAATTAGACATCTTAAAACAGAATCAAGAGAGAGATATTGATATCAATGAAAAAAAGAAGGAAATAAACTTACTAAACAATAAGTATCTAGAGATATTAAACCATAAAACCATGATTGCTTTAAAAAAATTTAAATGTATATAATTTTCCACTAATCCACGATCACTAAACATGTTAGCTAACAAAACTAAAAGACTATCCAAATGTAATCATATACATGAAATATATTCACCTAAGAAAAAAGGACGATCTCAGATATACAAACTATATTGACTGAATTTAGACAATTTTTCATTAATATAAATCAGCATACCAAGACAATTGATTCTAATGAAGAAATCAAAACCTTTATTAATAAATACATTCATAATAGACTTTTGAATGAACAAACTAATATTATAGACAAGCCCATTACCTTTAAAGGAATTGAAACACAAATTGCTAAATTAAAATTAAATAAGGTACCATGAAATGACAGCATTATTCCGGAAATCTATAAGATATTGCCTTCGAATTCCCTAGAATTATTACATAAGGTATACAGTATTGCTCATAATGGAAAAATAATACCACCCTCATGGAAGTACACTTTTATAACCCCCATCCTGAAATCCAATAAAGATCCCATTCATTGTTCATCACATAGGCCAATTTCTCTGTTAAATGTTGACTATAAAATGTTTATGTCAATATTTGCAGATAGGCTTAAAATCTTTTTACTGTCCCTAGTAGAAGATGATCAAACTGGTTTCATTATAAATAGAAATTCTTATGAAAATATTAAAATAACCATATCTTTAATAGAATCAGTTAAACCTTTAAATAAAAATCTAACATTAATCAGCCTGGATATAAATTGTGTGTTCAATTCAGTTAATTGGGACTACTTATTTATTTTATTAGCAAGATTAAACGTTTTGAATAATTTTATTAGTTTAATAACCCAATTATATCAAGGTAGCCAAGCATACATTAAAATAGGAACAAATATTTCTCAAAATATCCCCATTATTAAAGGCACCAAACAAGGCTGTCCATTATCTCCCTTATTATTCACATTAATTATGGAGCTCTGGGCCAACTTGATAAGAAATAATGTGGAAATTGAAGGATACAAGTTAACCTCAAAAGAATCCTCCAAAATACAAATGTTTGCTGATGATATTCTACTCACATTAGAAGGAAATAACAATTCCATCAGAGCATTATTCTCAGATATGAAGTATTTTCAAAAAAAATCAGGGTTACTCTTTAATAATAACAAAACACAAGTACTAATAATTGGCCCTAAGAAAGTTGATTTACACAATGATTATAAAAAATACATAACACAATTAGAAGAAATATGTTATTTGGGTATTGTAATTACTAAAAATATTAAAGATATTGTTCAAGTAAACTATTACAAAAGTCTAAAGGCAATAGAAAACCTTACTCAAAAATAGAATAAGATCCTGTTCTCAATGGATGAGAAACTTTTAATAATTAAGATGATTTTTCTACCCCAAATTTTGTATATTATTCAATCAAACTCTTTACCCCCTCCTACTTATATTATTAAAAAATTCAGTTCTTTGATGCATACATTTTTATAGTACCCGACCAAACCCAGAATAGCTTGGTCCACTCATATGAAAAATTGGAATAATGGAGGTATAGCTATCCCGAATTTAAAAATGTATGTAATCTCATCAATGGTTAAAACTATTTCTCTTCTTATAGATCCATAATACTCAGCCAAATGGAAAAAAATTCTAGAAATTTTAGTTTGTAAAGCAATAAATAACAACAGATCCCAGAAAATAGACCTGTTAAATAATTCTTTCATATGGGTTTTAAAAGAATACATTACTTTTAATAATACTCACAATTTTAAATCAAATTATATAACTCTTTTATTGAAATCTTTCAGAAATGTAATGTTTAAATTTAATAATTTTAAAGATTGGTTATTTCTGTTATTTCCAACAGCCTACACACACAGTGTTATATTCTCCTCTGATTATACAAAAATGTGTTCATTTAGAGAAAAAATATATATTTTGGTTTCACATGATATCAAATAATGACTTACAATCTATTAACATACTAAAAATTAATATGAAGATGTCTCACTTTCTTGGTTGGACTTACATGAAGCAAGGAAATATAGTTAAAATAAGTTTGATACTATATCTTTTACAACCAAGAATTCAATACCTAAGATTATTCAATATATGGTTTTATCTATACAACATAAATCTCCTACCAAACACATACCTCACATATATAAAATAATTAAACTTGATTTGGGAGCTGTTTCAGATACCAAGTGGAACTACTTTACTTTAGTTAATAATCATTCTCCTGCAGAAAATGATAAAATAAACATATTACAATCAGCTAGTCTTACCACCTCATCATTGAAATGGAAACATTTTACTTGGAGAAATTTACACAGATCTTTTATTACCCCTTTCTCTTTTAGTAAATTTAACAAAAGTAATGTCAACTGTTGGAGGTGTAATAAAGAAGTAAATGCAGAATGTTCTCACATGGTATATGATTGTGTAATTTTAATGAATTTTGGAAAAATGTTAATTCCTTTTTACAAGCTATTTTCACAGATAATTTTACTCTCACCAAGTCACTTGTTATTTTCAATACTCCAGTACCTAACTGTGTAAGCAAAGCTAATCAATCTTTAGTCTGGACTATATTATCAGTTGCCACAAAAATAATTACAAGAAAATGGAAATCCAGTACTACTCCCTCAATTCAAAAATTCAAAATTTTACTTCTGGAAGTCTGTAATTTGGAATATTTAACTATCAAATCAAGATCTCCTCTGAATACTGTTAAATGCAATATATGGAAAAAAGTCTACAATTTATTACAAAAGTAATTATTTAATCAATTTGTAATTGTTGACAATGTCTTTGTATATAGTTTATTTATGTTTGTTGTATCATTTGACTATCTATTTGAAAATTGTTCATTTCTAATGTACATATTTATTTTTCAATTTTAATTCTAATAAAACTGTTTTAAAAAAAAAAAAGAAAAGTAAGTGCCAAAATCTGGAACATTCTGTAAATTAAGGGACAGGAAAGAGGTATGGATGGATGTCCATGTCCATGCATATGTGCGTGTGTGAGCGCGCGCACGTGCGCGCGCTTGTGTGTGTGTCTCTGCGTGTGTGTGTGTGTCTGTGTCTGTGTGTGTGTTTATGTATGCATTTCTATTTGGATGTGTATATGTGTATGGGAAAATGAATAAGGAGGCACTTGTGCTAATATGAAATATCGTCCATCAGTAGTGATTACCATAAGTGCAACAGAAAAGGGCCTGTTAGTACCTGAGGCAATCACTGAACAATTCAGAGACAAGCAGATTAGCTGATAATGAGGTCTTTCCTAATAGTGGCTAATGTGTCTCTGAATCACTGGTTACTGCAATCATACTAATAGACTAAGAGGCTCTTTTTACCCTAACCTTATTGTTTGCAGCTGAGCTTATCCCTTAGTCCTTGCCAAATTGTTTACATTAGTTTTTCTCATCAGTTTACATTAATGCAAATGTAAAGCATCAATGTATTTAATTTTTCTAAGAAATAAAAACAGGAGAATATTGATGGATTACTATTGCCAAATAATTGTTTATTTCCCTTTACAATAACAACCTAATCAAAAACCACATTGGCATATATGATGCTCAAATCAGTCAGTTTCTAGCATTAGAAATATATAAGGCTGCTTTACTATAATGCTGGGGGTCAGGCATTCATCTTATAGCTTGTTGGATATGATAGTTATATGACAATATATGCATTTACTCAGTTTCACAATTTATTACTTTTTCCTTTATGATGACATGCTCTTACTGAACTGCTGGTTTGGGTCCATTCCAGTTTGCTTTTGCATAAATAGGTAAGAAGTCTCAGCATGCTGGTACAGCTGAACAAAAGCAGCTGATTGTGAGATTGCAATGCAGTGGGGTAATAAGCATTTTCCCTTTTCCCCACAGTTGTGTGATCTAGGAGTTGGTATATGTAATTAGCAGGGGGTGTGAGGGGCAGCCCCTCCTATAAAAAAAACACTTGTGCTTTTTTCAGTTAGTTGGTTATTTATTTATCTATCCCATTTTCACTTGTGGCCTGAGGAGAAAAGCTCCACAGAAAAAAACAAATACCTTGCATAACAGAAAAATACATACATCATAATGAAGACAGATACAGTGAGATATATAACATCACATTACATAGAAGAGAGGAGAGTACATTCCATTTACATTTGAGTTATACAAACACGAGGTAGTTGATTACAGAGAATATGTTATATCAGAGTAGCTGCATTATCTAGTGAGATTTCCAGCTAGAGTATGTAAGGGTTGATGACAAAGAAGTGAAAGGGCTATTCTGGAGGTAGCATTTAAAGAAAGAAGAACTCTAGTAGGATGCTATAAGTATAGAGGAAGGGATATAGATAATATAAAAACATGTGTGAAGGAAATTGATGTATAAGTAGTTACCGGGAAGATAAATTTTTACAGAAAAGAAAATGTGGGTTATAAGGTGGAGGTGTGAGCATATAAAGGATGAGAGAAAGAACTAGAAGCTTGTTAGGATGTCAGTATATTGTAATAATATTAATATTACAGAAGGAAAATGTGCATAAGTAAGAGCAAAAAAGAAAAGATAAAGTTAATACAATGTAATTAGAAGGAGGATTGAGGCTGAACTCTGGGGGTTCAGCCTGGAGCAGTGCAACAGCATGACCAGGCATTTAGTAGCTGTTTCTTTAGTGACACCTTAAATCTATGGTGTCTATTTGTCAAGTTTCAGAGGTGATTTGGTTTTAGGTTTTTGGGACCTGGTTAGAGTATAATTGGGCACCTGCACTGTTATTAGAACTTGTGATGGATAGTAGAGCTCTGTTTTCTGGACAGTAGGATTCAGTTAGTGATATGGGGTTGTAGTATTCCTTTTAGAAATGGGCATTTTTCTGCGGAGTTTATTAGTTTATGGGCTTTCATAAGTTGAAAGTAGTACAGGTATTTTGAAAGTTCTAGCCAGTTAAAACTTTTAAGAACTGTGCAGGGGTTGGTTTTGTAAGGCTCATTAACTTCAGATTTTGTGATTTTGTTGTAGGCTATATCTAATTTGTTTTAGATAATTGTGTTAAGAGTTGCAAATTTGGGTGCTGCATAGAGTAGGATGGAAGAAGGTATATTTGTGTGATAGCTTCCCTTGACGGCTAGTAGTCAGAGCTGGTCGTACCGGAGACTGTCACTGAGTAATACTACAAAGAGTTTGACTTGTTTTATGCATTCTATTTTAGTTTCATTGCAAATAGGATATGGAATGATTTTAATGGGAGTAGGTTTTAGAGCAGAAACTCATTATTTATTTATTTTATTTATTTATTTTATTTTACATTTGTTGACCGGGCTAGTCCAATGGGATATATATCCATTTTCAGTGGAGGCCCGGGGAGAAAAGCACCACAAGTTACAACAACATAAAAGGTCAAGACAAAGACATTAACAGTAGAATTTGGTACATACAAAGTTTAAAAAAATATTACAAGCCTAAGATTATATATTTCATATTTCAGTAGGGAAAGAAATATTTATCTAAGAATAGATGAACAAGACTAAGACATTTGCATTAGAAATGGTGTATTACAAATCTTTATAACATATTACAAGCCTAGGATTTTGTATTATGTCTTCTATTAGGGAAAGAAAACTTAATATAAGACTAAACTAGATACAACTATTAGTTTATATTAATAGGTACTAAGGTCACACATAAACCTAAGAAAGAAAACACTAAAGATCAATGGATAGAGTATAGAAGATCAACATAAAAGGATGCATTTATAGTGTTCTTTATCACCGAAGTTGTGATCTTATATGAAGGTGGTTGATCATTCCACAGTACATACATATTTACATGAGAAAAAAATCCTAAGAAAGGTTAAGCTCACTAGTAATTAGAGAGTAAACACAAGATCATGATCATGAGAGACTAGGAATCGTGGAAGTCTAGTTGATGGTCTGGTGCTTAGTCTGGGTTAACACAGGGGCATAGCCAGTGTGATTTAAGGTAGGGTTTGAGCTTGCTTTTAAATAAACTGGCAGAGGATATTGAGGTTAGCTGGCATGGGAGGATGTTCCAGGCTTTACCTACTGTATTGGAGAACAAGGTGTCACCAGCTGAATTGTTGAATTTTGATATTTGTACAAGTAGTTTATTAGATGAGCATAAGGTCTTGAGATTGTTATAGGGGATGACTAGGGAAGTAAGTATGGGTGTATTTTGAGGTAAATACAGGATCTTATGGGCTACTATTAGTTGATTAAAAAGTATTAGATTTGGCAACTCTAACCATCCTAGCTGATTCAGGTTGATACAGTGATGAATTCTATAGGAGGACCCAGCTGCAAATCTGGCAATATTGTTGTAGGAGGATGAAAGTTTACTCAGATTACGTCTACATATTTTGGTATAGATAAGGGAGGCATAGAGCAGGGTAGAGATAAGGTGGGTGCGAGCAATGGTAACCCTGGCTGGAGGTGTTAGAAAGGGTTTGATTCTATAGAGGGAACCTAGTTTCTTGTTTATTGTTTTTATGGTGTTATTAATGTGAGGTTCAAAAGACAAGTTATTATCTATTAGTACTCCGAGTAGTTTGGTGGTTGGCTCAGGAGATATTATAGTTCCGTTATTTGAAGTAATAGTAAAATTAAGTGGGGAGGTTCTGCGGGTGGAGGTAAATAGTAGCATTTTTGTTTTTTTGGGGTTAAGGATAAGACATCTTTGTAGGAGCCAGTTTTCAACTGTACTAAAGGTCTTTTGGGTTAGTGACTGGAGTTCTGATTGAGCATATGAGTGTGGAGTCATCAGCGTATTGGATACAGTCGGCTTGTGGAATTACAGAATGGATGTCATTCGTAAAGATGGAGAAGAGTAATGGACCCAATATAGATCTTTGCGGGACCCCTATGGGACCCCTATGGCAACTGGGAGGTGGGAAGATAAAGTATTTTCCCATAGTACAGCCTGTTGCCTATTATGTAGGTATGAATGGAACCACTGTATAGTATGGGTGCCCAGTGACAGGTTTTTGAGTGTGTCTATAAGCAGGTGGTGGTTAACCATGTCAAATGCTTTAGACAGGTTGATAAATAGGGCTGAGGATAGAGTATCATTATTACAATTACTGTTAATATGGTTAGTGAAGGACAGGAGAGCAGAGGTGGTGCTATGAAATGGTCTAAAGCCATGTTGCCAGGGTGCTAATAAATTGTGATCAAGTAGGTAGGTAGGTTGACAGTTGTAGGTGAATACATTTTTCCATTATTTTTGCCAAAGGAGATAGAATAGCTATGGGCTGTAATTGGACAACTCCTTGGAGTTACCACCTTTATGCAGGGGAATAACGTGAGAGACTTTCCAGATAAGGGGAATAGTTCCTTCAGAAATAGTTCTGTTAATGAGGATTGATATGGGGTAGGCTATGACTTTAGCAGCTTTTTGCAGGTATTCAGCAGGTAATAGATCAGCAGAGAGTGTAGTGGGTTTAAGTTTTTGTATGAGGTTACAGATGAGTGAAGTGGGCACTGGCAGAAAATGAAATTGAGGAGGATTATTGGTAGAGGTTACGGGAGAGCATGGGGTGCTAGGGGATAGCTGGTTGGCTAGGAATTGTATAGTTTCAGTGAAAAAAGTATTAAATTAGTCAGCTATTTGGATGGGATTGCTGTGATCAGAGCCAGAGGGAGAGGGAGTACTTGAGCATCCAGGGTGTAGGAGGTTATTGATACCTCACCAGAATTTTTGGGGATTATTTTGGTTGGTTTGTTGTAGTTGGTAGTAGTAGATTATTTTGGTTGGTTTGTTGTAGTTGGTAGTAGTAGATTATTTTGGTTGGTTTGTTGTAGTTGGTAGTAGTAGTTTCTTTTATTGGCTAATATGGCTTTTTTTGTTTCATTTCCTAGCTGTTTGAATTGCTGGTGATCTGAGAGGCTTTTTGTTGAGTGCCATTTGGCCCATAGTTTATTTCTTTGGATGATTTTTTGTTTGGTAGTATTGGTGAGCCGCCATGGTGCTGTTTGGTTCTAACTCTAACTTTGCATACTGGGACATGGCTGTCTAAAATGGATAGAAATTTAGAGTTAAAGTATTTCACAGCATTATCTATTGGGAGGTATTTCAGGGGTGACCAGTCACAGGTGCCTAGTTCAGCTTGAAAGTGAGCAGGGTTAAAATTTTTGTTAGTGCGAATAGTTCTACAGATGGTTGAGTTAGGGACTTCAGTTTTTGTTCTGATTAGATAGGTAAGCAAGTGATCACTTATGTCCTCAGGGAGGGTGCCTGTTTTATAGTTTAGTTGGGGAGTATTAGTGAGTATCCAGTCAAGGGTACTAGTTTTGTTGTTAATTTTATTGGTACGGGTAGGGGATGTTATAGTTTGGGTAAAACCATATAAGTTGATATGAGTAGAAGGCTGCTCAGATATACAGGAGTTCCAGTTAATATTAAAATCTCCAAGTATAATGGTTTCTTGGGGGTAGTTGCTTGAGAACCAGCTGAGGATAGCCTCTAATGTGTTGATGTTATTGCCTGGGGGAAGATAAATGCATGATAGATATATGGCTTTGCTTTTGTTAAGCTGAATCTTTGTTAGAAGAATTTCTGCATTGTTGCAAAGTGGAGGTTTGGGGTCTAGCAAGGTAACTTGTAATCCATTCTTATAAAGTATGGCTACGCCTCCAACTTTTTTAGTGTTACGGTCACGTCTTATGATATCATAGCCAGGGGGTAGAACTGCACTGCATGTTTCGGACAGATAGAGGATGCCAAAGGAATGAACATCAATAAGGGCATGCAGGTGAGCTATTTTATTATTGATGCTACGAATGTTAAGATGAGCTATCAGGAGAGAGTTGGGGGGCTTGGTAAGTGTTTGTGAGATTGAAAAAGTTGGTGTATCAGGCTGTGTAGCTGTGATAGTGGTAGGACCTGGGTTTGGGTGTATATCACCATCTAACAGGGAGTGGACCTGAACTTTTAGGATGAGTTGTAAAAGTTTAAATATTAGGTTTTTCATTTTTCTAGCTAGTGGGTTACAATGAGAGATGTGATGGAGTCTATGAAATGTGGCTGCTGAGTACTTAGCTGGGCTGGAGAGGTTTCTAAGACTGTGAGTGGAGCTTGGAGTAAGGATAGAGCTGTGTGTTGTGGGTATGAAGTCCTAGGAATGTATGGTGTTCGTAGAGAGTAAGTAGATAGGGAATGATAAGTACAGTTAGGAGTAGTAATAAAGGTAAGGGTTTGTAGGGTCCTTGAGCCATTAGTTTAGGTATAGGTGGTAGAATGTAGGGATATTTGTGGATAGAGTGATAGAGTAATGGATAATGGTAGATACATGATGGTTCTTTAAGGGGGAGGAGATCGGGGTTAGTGTGAGAATATAATAATGGTGATAGCACTTTAAGGGGAGGAGTTAGATGTTGATCCTAGTGTATAGGGATGTGGCAGTTAGTGTATAAGTTTAGGACCACTGGGGGCGGGTGAGATTTGGGGGCAGGGTAGGGGAGCGGAGTGAGCCCACAGGGCGAACGGAGTGAGATGAGCCACCGAGGAGTTCACCCTAGGAGAACAATCCGAGGAGCAGTAAGCAAAGGTAAGTATAGGTGGGGAGGGTGAGATGACACAATGTCTTGATAATAGAATATACAGAGAGGGTTGGCAGTGAAGAATATAAGAAGAAAGAGAGAAAAGAGTGGGAGTGTTAGCTCTTACAGGATATTAGATTCCAAGAGCCTGTAAGTTACTTAAAATTAGAGTCAGAATGGAGGTCTAAAGGAAACTGTTGCCCTCTAGTGGACAAAGGCTGTATAGCAGAGGTAATATATACTGAGATAAAAGATGGCAGGGCAGTAAGTATACTATAAAGGTTGAATAGGATAACAGTAAAATACCTGTAGTCTAAGAGGGGGGAAGGGGAGACAGGTATGGGAGCAGTTAGTAAAGGTTGCTGGCTGTCCTGGCTGATGAGAGTAAACTTACAACCTAGGATATCTCAGACTAATTGTCTATAGACTTTGGTATAAAGTACGTGCTTTCACTTATAATTAAATTCCCTTGGGGACTGTTGCAGAGGGAAGGATAGGTTCAGTTCCTTAGTAAGGGGAAACTGCAGTATGTTCTGGATAAATGTTGTTTTTCAGCAGGCAGGGCAAGTCCTCCTTACTACTGGCAACCCAGGTTGGGCAGCTGAACTCCATGTGCAGTAAATGCTCTGAAGCTATGCCAAAAACAGCTGGGGATAGGACACGCTACTCAGGTTCCCAACACAGTTGTTTTTAACTTTCACTTATAATTAAATTCCCTTGGGGACTGTTGCAGAGTGAAGGATAGGTTCAGTTCCTTAGTAAGGGGAAACAGCAGTATGTTGTGATAAATGTTGTTTTTCAGCAGGCAGGGCAAGTCCTCCTTACTACTGGCAAACCAGGTTGGGCAGATAAAAACCCTATTTACTCCACCACCAGGACCGTACAGCACCCTAAGGCTAATTAGGAGAATAAAGATTCTATTTTTTATCATTTTGAGGGAAGTCGTAGTTATCTAGCCAGGATTCAATGGATAAAAAGGCCTGTTGGGTATTGTCCTCTAAGAAGGTTAATGTTTGGGATGGGCAAATGAGTGTGGCATCATCTGCGTATTGCACCAAGGTAGCTTGTTTAGTGGTGGAGTGTAGGTTATTGATAAAGATATTGAATTGCAGAGGGGCTAGAATTGATCCCTGTGGGATCTGTGACTAGAAGCAAATCAGAGTAGTCCATTTCATGGCTTGTTTTATATTAGATTAGTACCTGTGGAACCAGGTAAATGATAGGATATTGAAGCCTAGAGAGGCTAGCTCCAGGAGGAGTTTTTGTGACTACGGCATCAAATGTTTTTGACAGGTGCAGGAAAACTGTTAAGAGTAACTGTCCAATGTTTATGAGTTGGTTAACTGCATTTCTGACTTTTAGAAGAGCAATGCTGGTGCTCTGGTTTGGTCAAAAGCCATGTTGAGTGGAGGAGAGTATGTTGTGGTTAATGAGGTATCTGAGTAGCTGGATGTTGATGCATTTTTCTACTATCTTAGCTAATTGTGTGAGAATAGCAATTGGGACATAATAGGTAAGGTCAGTAGCATTCAAGCAGTTGTACTCGATCAATTCCATTCAATGTTTTAAATATTCGCTATATGGATATACAGACATGTGTGCATGTGTGTGTGTGATTATGTGTGTGTATGTGTGTGGTGTGTGTGTGTGTGTGTGTGTGTGTGTGTGTGTGTGTGTGTGTGTGTGTGTGTGTGTGTGTGTGTGTGTGTATGTATGTGCTTCTAGTAAAGTATGTAACCTTAAACTATTAATGTATATTGTAGTGGGATCAGCTGTTGTCAGCATGACTGCATCTGTGAATGACATCTTACTTAATTTTTTTCTTCACAGTTGCATAGCAAAAACAGCTAGTATCCTGCAGTACAGTGGCCTTCTTCCAAACCATAGAGATTCATCTTTGAAGTATTTTTCATGTTTTGTTGCTCGCTGAGATTCCAGTGTTTCTTCATACTGCGCACGGCATTCGCCCATAGAACACAGATAACGCAGCTGAAGTGGGAAGGTATTATCCTCTGCATTCATTATATCTGGTGTCTCTTCCTTTCCTTATGTCTTTGCGCTCTAGTTTCTTTGATGAATAGGTTGTAAACTCACTGCCAGGAGAGTACTTATTATGCAGATTCCAAAGCAGAACTATAGCCTGTCTAAGTTGTGCAAGCAGGGAAATGCTGCTGATGGATTAGAGTTAAAATAATAATTTTGTATGCTCCTGATAAACAACAGCTTTCCCTGTGTTAATTTTGCTGGGCTACTTATTTTAAACATATTAATATATCAATCTATCCACAGGCCCCTTTTTTCCAATTTTTGGACATGGGATTGGGGTGTCACTTTAATAGTGACTATCGCCTAGAGACATGTTCACACCACCAGGCGGCTAGCCCTACAGGGGGTAAATATATTAATGTATCAAGGTTATTTCATTTTTTACGACCTTTGAGCAAGATACTGCTGCTACATATAGACTATCTTGCCTCTTCATGAAATCACTGATATACATCATATATTTATAAATTGTTTACACGACTGACTCTATGATTATCTTTTTTTTATTTTTAAGTAAATAACAAAACTACATCAATTATTAAATCTATCTTCCTCCATGCTGCCATTTGACCTGACTTTATTTATGGGAGGAGGACTTCTTAGTTTAGTCCCCAGATAAAATAAATGATCTGTTCCCTCATTACTGTGTGATTAACAGGTCTGCATGCATTAAAATGAGGCTACAATAAAAGATTGTGTTAGCCCACTCAAGGGTCAAATGTGTATATATGTTTCTTGAAAACTGTTATTCATGCCTAATAATAGATTTTTGTTTTAATAAGTCATTTTTCTAGCAGAGATCTCTTCTTGGAAATGAATTAATGAATGTACTTCACTGCTATTCTACAAGGAAATAAAAAAGTGTTAATCAGTCCTACACAAGACATCATTTTTTTTCAATATTCAGTACTCTTAACTGCTGTCACTGTCATTTTTTTTTGGGGGGGGGGGTAAACACACTAAGATTTAAGACTGCCAGCAATTAGTAATAACAGAAGTTTTTAAACTTTTCTAGTTGTTGTAGAAGAGTACTAGCATAACCCACCTGAGAAATGGCATCAAATCCATTCTCATACAAAACAATGTAAGACCTGCAAACATAAACTGAGGAAATGGTAACACTAAAATTACCACAGTACATTTTTAGCAACTACCATAGCAGAACTTAAAACGGCCCTTCACAGATCTGAACTATTTCTTTGGTTGTGTTCTAGTTATTGATAAATTATTACTGAAAAAATGACTTTGTGAATTATATACATAGCTTCAGCTGATGCAGTTATGTGACTGGCTAGTACTGTATGACTTATAATATTGTAAATGGGCTCAAGCAAACAGATGCCATGAAGTCAAAGTCGAATCATGTCAGCTTTATGAGTAATCTCCATAGAGATCTTGTGGCATATTTTGGATGTAGATTGCCAGATCTTTCTTTTGCACAGATACTGCTGTTGCCCAGTTGAGCCCCAAACTGGTTTCAGACCCAGGTCTACTAGGTGACAATTCTGCTTTTCAACTTGTAAGCTATCAGGCTGGTATGTAAATGGACTCACTGCTCTTCTATTCCTTTTGTTACTTTTGTTATGTAATAAGTGAATTATAAAATACGAGTGGTGGAAATATGTATGTTGCCAGTGGCACTGCTTTGCTATAAGAAATGTAAGATGTAGTACAGCAGAGGAGGTCTTATTATTTCAAAAATTAGTTGCATTTCAAAGAAAAAATAGATTATGAATCTCTGACTTATACTTTTTGAACATTTTTCCAAGGGGGGTGTTATGCTCTCCATTACCCAATGCAGAGGTTATGCCCTCACCACCTCTGTTACTCAGAGATCACTGTACCTTGAAGAAAGGGGAATACTTCAAATTATGGCAGACAAGAGCCCCTCATTTGTAAATTTATTATTGTAGTTATGGCCCCAGCAGTCAATCTGGTTTCATTGTTGCTGACTATTTAGTATAGTTCAGCTAACTGATGTAATGTATTTTCCATAGTTTAATTTCTTGTGTATTTATTGTGTGGTAACTGCAGTATGGACCATAGCACCCACGTATCAGAGTTTTGCAGAAGGTATCTGATGCTCACTCATATTTTTGTAATGCCCTTTGTAAAACATATGATTTTTCTGGAAAATCATAGAGGATTAATTGGTCAATAAAACCAGACATTAGTGTCCTACTTTTTATCATTATGAAATGTGTCTTGAAGCAAAACCTATTATTTTATTAGTTTTTTTAAGCAAATTAGACTAGCCTTTAAACTTTTTTCCTGCCCCCCCCATTATTTTTTTTATTTCCAAGAAGACTTATCCATAAAAACCTATTTCAGCCACTGCATACAGAATACAAAAATGTACAGCTTTGGTTGTTGGTGGTAGTCATTTTGTTAGCCAGGATGATGCCAAATGATAGCAGTTTAATTGATCAGAGAGGCTTAGCCATAGTTGTCTCTGAATTAAAGGTGATGGAAATAAACATTAAGTGCTGGAAAGGTGTGTGTGTGTGTGTGTGTGTGTGTGTGTGTGTGTGTGTGTGTGTGTGTGTGTGTGTGTGTGTGTGTGTGTGTGTGTGTGTTATGCGTGTATGTGCATGCATGTGAGTGTGTGTGAATATGTATGTCTGTTTGTGTTTGCTAGTTGTCTTAATACCAGTTTTGACAAGGATTGTGTCATCCAAAAAAATGAGTTGCTTGACTAAAAATTCAGTAAAAGTATTCCACACAGTGATGGCTGATGACATCAAAGCAAAGGGGTGCAAAAAGCAACTGAATAGGTAGAGATAATTGGAATGGAGTTGGGGGTTCTACTGTGACATATCAATGACTACTGCACATGATCAAATAGATAGAGTCATCCACTTTCATCTACAGACTGCCTCAGTGCCAACTCATTGTGTCCACTTCATGGACCATTTACACCTGAGATATCTGAGTGTAATCAACAAGGCCAGCTTTAGGTAATATGGAGCTCTAGGCAAAGGACTCCATGGCTCCCTGTTGTACACTCTTACTCCTGTGCAGATCACCAGTGCCCTTTTCATCATCCTAGCCCCCACACTATCCAGATTGATTACATCTTTCTTGTTTTGTTTGCAGCTTTTCTTCCTTTCTATTTTTTTTACACACCTTTCCATATCCTAACCAGTCAAGACTCCAAGTTTAGAGGAGCAGAAAAAGTTTCACAATTAAGTTGGGGGACTGGGGAATATTAGGCATCCATAGATCATAGAGCTCTAGATGCTCTGATGTGATTCTTAAGAGCTTATTATAACATTTTTATCCAGTAGTGATCTGAACAGAAATCATAAATAATGAGAAATTCAGCCTTATTCTACTCTTTCAAGCAAAAATAAGTTGTATTTCAAGCTTGATGTTCAAAGATAACAAAATAACATTTCCCAATAAACTGAGGTGACAAATACTTGCAAGACTATATAATCCTATGTGGGACCTGTGCCTGTGCCTTACCCTTCCAAAAGAGATAGTTACCTTGTATATACTCTTCTGGTGTTATACTGGGATGAAAGTTAAAAAGTGGCCACTGGCTAGCATCTGGAAGTGGATACCAGAGAACATTGATAAAGCCTGTGCACTGACAGGGAGTACATGCAGATTCCACATAGAAGGAATCAACAGCCAAAACTTCAACTGGGTGTGTGTGGCCAAGATGGATAACTGAGATCAGCACCTACTAAAAGCTCTTTGACTGAAAACTTTTCTCTGACAGAAAATATAATTGAAAAATTCAAATTTGGAGATTTTTGTTAGCTAAGTTTATTCATTAATAGTCAGAGAAATGATTTATAGCTTCAAGTTCTTCAAAATCTATAATTTTCCTGTCAGAATTTCAACTGATTTGTTAAGAGAGACGAGACTTCAACACAAGCCATTCAAAAAATGGTAATCAGGATTCCTGTGTTAAAAAATACATCCAGTCAATAATATCTAGTATACTGGATGTATTACTACAAACAGACAAACTGGATACCAAAACCAGAAAGTTTTAAAGAATACACCAGAAAGAAGATGGAAAATTTATAAATTTTTATGAAACAACAAAGTGCACAAATCAGTAGTATAGAAGACGCTTTAAGTGATCATGAAGGGAGAATAACTGAAGGTAAGTCTCAGAATGAATTTCTTTTAAAAACAAAATAACTGGCTCCCAGATAAAGTTCATGATTTAGAAAATAGACTGAGATGAAATGACATTAGAATTTATGGTGTACCTGAAAATTACAAGGGAGACAATATAATAAACTTCTTAACAACCTGGCTATATAAAACATTAAATCTATGTGAAACTTTATATTCTGAAATTGAAAGGGCACATAGATCGCTGAGAGTACCACCAAAGAAGGAAAACTCACCACCATGTTCAATTCTAGTTCAGTTTATGTCGAGCTTGGAAAAAGATCAAATATTAAAAACATGTAGGTCCAGCCCACCTATTAAAATAGGTGAACACATAGTCAGATTTGGCAATAATTATTCCAGTAAAGTAATGACTAAAATAGAATCATGCTTACCACTGATCAAAGAATTTAAAAAGAACAATATTAAAGCCACATTGCTGATTCCTGCACAGATCAAATTATTTCTTTCTGAAGCATTTCAGAATGCTGGAGGACACATCCACTTTTTAAATAAAAACAAAACTCTTGATAATACTGAAGAAATGGAGTGGAACAGTATATACCTCAAGAGACAGAGTGAACTGAATTCCTGGAAAACTGCTTCTAAAATAAAATAAAATAAAAAAAATACTTTTATTCTCTGATTGCAGGACTTTTATTTTCTGAAAAAAAATAGATTTTCTCTTTAAGTAGAAAGTTTATATTGGACTTTAAGCTTCAAAACATATGTTATTTATTAAGCAAGTTAACCATGAAGAAATCTTGAGAAAAAAAAACAATGTTCTAGTACACGCCTTGCTTCCCACCTTGAGCTATCTATCTAGGTAAAATTTCATTACTAATGTCTGTGAAAACAAAAAAAAATTTGTTTTTCTTTCTTATTTCAAGTACATATATGAGAAATCTACTCAAAATAACATCTTTTT
The DNA here is from genome assembly GCF_019279795.1 of Protopterus annectens. Taxonomy (NCBI): domain Eukaryota; kingdom Metazoa; phylum Chordata; order Ceratodontiformes; family Protopteridae; genus Protopterus; species Protopterus annectens. The sequence continues at coordinate 76,398,422 of NC_056745.1, forward strand.
TCTTAAAAGTGAACAACTAGTAAAACAAATTATATAGTTGTTGTTGTGTCTTTCAGCTTTTCCCAGTTAGGGGTCGCCACAGCGGAACTCCGGTCCACTAATGATTGGCAGTGGATTTTTACTTACCGAGTTGCCGGCTCTGACACAACCTTCAACGAAGGTATGCCCCATTCACGCATGTCTCCACACAGAAGATGCTCTAGCTGAGAATTGAACAGGACAATGTCTTACTGTGAGGTGACAATGCTACCGCAGCACCAACACCGCAGTTCAAAACAAAAAAAAAAAAAAAAATTATATAGTAATGTTTTATATTCAGCTATTACTGACATATAATGTGCTTATATTTTGCTAAATGTTAGTATGTTATGTTATAGTGTTATTAATTCTAACTGTATATATTAATGGAAAGAACTAAAGTTAGATGTTTATTACTGATAAGAACAGCTTAAAAGAATTAAGAAGGAGGATAAACTTACAGAGGAAATTAGCAACTGTTGTGTGTTGTCATTTTCACATGCTATAATAAAATTATATTGTCAAGATGTAAAACAGATTAGAACAGCAGTTTACAATGACTAAAATACACATTCAAGTTAAACAAGGAAAAGTTATTTTATATATAGTCAAGACTACACCACAATAGCACTATTATAATTTAATCATACCATGAATACAAACAGAAACTCTGGAAACCTGGTATCCTCTCTATTTCTAGACCTACCTAAAGCTTGTGACACTGTCTCACACTACCTTTTACTTCAAAAACTTTCATGTAAGTACTGCCACATAAGATAGAATACAGAAAGGACAAATGTTGCATATGCATGCACTTTTAGCCACTGATATACATAATAATGCTATCATAGATGTATACTTTTGAATACTTTAGATATTTTGACAAGTATACCTACCAATGAAGACAATGAAATATAAACATACAGAAATGTATGCAAGTCTATGCATATGTTTGTTATTATGTAGCTATATATACATTTGTATAAACATTTATATCTATGTAAAACTATGTATAATATTTCGAAGTCTCTCTCACCCCATATGTTTATATATTTGCACAGAGACAAATATACACGTGTGTGTGTGTGTGTGTGTGTGTGTGTGTGTGTGTTTGTGTGTGTGTGTATATACATATATATATATATATATATATATATATATATATATATATATATATATATATATGTGTGTTCATAGGTTCATAGGTTGGTACTAGGCTATCGGCCCTAGGGCCTATGCAAGCCTAGCCATAACAATTCCCTGGATATTTCTTCCCACACTATTTACTTCTCTGGACCCCTGTCTAGCAGGGCAACTGACATAATCCCTGGGGTGAATTTCCTATCTTCCTTCCAATCATCAAGGTTCCTTTTGAAGAGGGCCAATGAGGCGGTCTGCTTGACATGTATGGGCAGTCCATTCTAGAGTATGGGGAGTCTCTGGGTCAGGAACCTATCCCTCCAGCATGTTTTGTTCATTGTGATGACAAGGTTTAGATCCCTGGAGCATGTGGCTCTGACGGATTGGGATTTCTTTAGGTGGAGCATGTCCAACAGCTCAGGGTTTGACATGGCCTTGTATGTTAAGCAGAGATCACTTCTGAGTAGATGATATTGCACAGAGTATAGCTGGAGTTTTTTTATACGGTCAGCATATGGCATCTGCTTTAGGCCTGTAATTCTTTTAGTGAGGTATTTCTGTGGCCTTTCCAGCTGTTGCAGATGTCTTGTGAGGTACATACCAAACGGGGCATTATACTCTATAATGGGTCTAATGAGGGATGAGTACAGTGGGACAATGACCTCCTTTTTCTGGATGAAAAGCCCTTAGTGATAAGGTGTGCCACATAGAAGGATTTCCTGACTGTTGTGGTGATGTGGTTATCGAAAGTGAGACCACTGTCCACCTGTGTCCCTAAGTCTCTCATCACACTTTCAATGTTTAGTGTCCTGCCACCTATGTGGTAATTCATGAGTACATGTTTTTTCCAAAGGGGATAACTATATAAAGTGCAAGCTATACAATCTCAAAGTGATATATATATATTATATATATATATATATATATATATATATATATATATATATATATATATATATATATATATAGTGAGAGAGAGAGAGAGAGAGAGCTGTATAGATCTGGATATAAATATACATATACATTTTTGTATTTATGGACATACACATAGATGTGAGACAAAGAGGCCTGTGTGTGAATATGTACTTTTATGACATGTAAAAAGCAATGGCCTCTGCTACCCTGTGTTGTGTGACAGATGCTGGCCTCATTCAACATCTTAGACTCATTATTATTCTAGAAATTGCAGACATGGATGAAAACAACATCTGCAGCATAAGTGGATAAAGTAGTACAACAGATAAATTACCTCACATCAGATGAGAGGATAACAAAAAGCCTAAATGAGAAACAAACAGCAAGTTCGACATTACAGGAATTATACATCTTAAGTGTGATTTGAGCTGACAAATGAATTGAGACTATATTTACGTAAATTACCTAGAGATCTTACCCTTCAGCTATACTACAGTCGCACAATTACATATACACATTTTCTGTAAATAAACCCCCAGATTCACGAATCCTCCATGTAAGACTTAAGAAGTCTTACTCGGAGGCTGCAGTTGAATGGTATGACGTCAGTGTGCCATGAATATGCATGAGGGCATGCTGACTCAACCGTAAGTCCTACACAGACCGTATAAGAAAGCAGGGGGCATGTCCGACTGCCGAGCAGTCCAAATGTAAACGCCCCTGCAAGTGTTTAAAAATAAAGCAAATAAACAAGAGTGAGTCCGCTCAAATGTCCCTGCACCCAACACCTCACTGCCTGATAATGCAAACCCCCATCACACATCTAAAGCGCATAACCATAAACTTTTTTTAAATACCCAAAATAGCTGCCCATATTTGTGCGTGTGTGCGCGTGTGTGCCCATTGCTTAGCTACAGTCAGCAATTCTCACATGGAAGAGCATAAGAAAGAATGTTTATGCAAATCACACAAAATAGCAATAGCGTAATGGTAGAGCGTTCGCACAAAGAAGAGGCATTCACGGTTCGAGTCCCACCAGTCCCTTTCGTATTTATTTTTTAAATCAGTATATGGAATAATACCCAACATATATGTTTAAACATAACTAAAATGCAGTGAAATGGCCAATGTATCAGTGAATAAAATAAATATTTTAAAGGATCCCAATATAAAATTGCCCGCAGTTAAGCAGCGCTTCACCCAGCGCAATGTAGTTGCCCATAGCTAAATCGTGCTTTACCCAGCGCAATGTAGTTGCCCATAGCTAAATTGCGCCTAACCCAGCGCAATGTAGTTGCCCATAGCTAAATAGTGCTATACCCAGCGTAATCAGTTTGCGCGGAGGTGTGCACCGCGCCAACCCGCGTACTGTCAGGAAACGCGGAGCAACGTAGAGCAAAGTTGCTTAAACACAGTCACGCCCCCCAACCTGTCTGGACAGTATTAAAATAAAAAGCAATGATAAGGTTTGAACCCAGGACACTGTGCACCATAATCAAAGAAATGAACCACTAAGCCATGGCAGCTTAGGATAAACATCCCCTGTTAACATATATATAGTAATAAAAGGTGGATTAACCATTGCTAAGCAGGGCTGCAGTCAGCTGAGAATATTCAAAAACGGCCAATCACAGAAAAGTGCGGGAAATATGGCATATTTACACCGCATAGGTGGGAATACTCGCCATTACTGATTGTAGCTGTCAACTGCAGTTAGAATCTCTGGTGTCGGATAAGGAACACGCTTTAGAGCGCAATGCTGGGGCATCGAGGAGTCAAGATATATGGTTTGGCTCCTAGTTCATCGGCATGAGACTCGACTCCTGCAGGGCCAGTTCCAAAGAATGGAGTATAAGGCAGAGGCTTGGAACCGGTTGGCTCATGAACTCACCAGTGCCACTGGCATCCCAAGGACTGGTGAGCAGGTCCTTCACCACCATGCAGACCTGAAGAGACGCAAGCAGGACCTTCTGAACCAGTGGATCCAGGAGGCCCGTCAGATGCATGATGCCCCACTACTAAGTAGGTAGCCATGGAATACAGTATGTAAGACAAGCTAATATAGTCTAAATAATGGATAGATATGTTTCAATATCCCTTCATTTACTCCACAGCTGCAGGTGTTCGTGCTATGAATCAGCAAGCCTATGCTGATAGGCTGCTAAGGCTGCGCCACCAGGCAGGTTAGTAAATATTCAGCATGTATTGTTATATAAAATATGTGAGAGAGCATGACAAAAGTGTTGCAATAGAGTGTAGTAACCCATTAATAAAGACAAAAGAAGTGTGGAATACTATCGCTGCATGTACTGTCAGATAATATAAGTAAGCAATCCTGAAAAAGGGTGTTGTAACCTATCAATAAAGGTATAATATGTTCTGAATAGTTCTCCCGTATGCACTGTAATATCAAATAAAGGAGACAGCCTGTGTAAAGGAGTGTTCAATGTAATTAATAAAGGTATAATACTTGGAGTGTGTCTGTGTCAGTTACCTAGAAATGTTGTTGTACCCTTGCATCCAAAGAATAGTACTGTTGTATTAAGTGCTGTCAACCCACAGTTCTGCAGTCCCATATAAAGTGGAAGAAGGAAGTGCCAGTAGCTGTGAAGCATATAACATTAATTCCCTGAATAAATTCTCTGCATGTACTGTAATAAAACAAAAGTCAGAGAGCCAGGAATAGAGTGTAGTAACCCATTAATAAAGGTAAAACAGGTCTGGAATATTATCTCTGCATGTACTGTCACATAAAATAAGTGAGCGAGCCTGGAAAAGAGTGTTGGAACCTATCAATAAAGGTATAAAATGTCCTGAATATGTCTTCTGTATGCAGTGTAATATAAAATGAAGGGTAGAGCCTGTAGAAAAGTGTGTTTAATGTGAATAATAAAGGTCTAATACTTGGAGTGTGTCTGTGTCAGTTACTAAGAAATGTTGTTGTACACTTGCATTCAATAAATAGTACTGTTGTAATAAGGGCTGTCAACCCACAGTTCTGCAGTCCCATATAAAGTGGATGAAGGAAGTGCCAGTAGCTGTGAAGCATATAATAATAATTCCCTGAATAAATGCTCTGCATGTACTGTAATAAAACAAAAGTCAGAGAGCCAGGAATAGAGTGTAGTAACCCATTAATAAAGGTAAAACAGGTCTGGAATATTATCTCTGCATGTACTGTCACATAAAATAAGTGAGCGAGCCTGGAAAAGAGTGTTGTAACCTATCAATAAAGGTATAACATGTCCTGAATATGTCTTCTGTATGCAGTGTAATATAAAATTAAGGGTAGAGCCTGTAGAAAAGAGTGTATAATGTGAATAATAAAGGTCTAATACTTGGAGTGTGTCTGTGTCAGTTACTAAGAAATGTTGTTGTACACTTGCATTCAATAAATAGTACTGTTGTAATAAGGGCTGTTGACCCACAGTGCTGCAGTCACATATAAAGTGGATGAAGGAAGTGCCAGTAGCTGTGAAGCATATAACAGTCCTCAACAGTTGTTAAATGGCTGTCATGCATAGGTAAATCTGGCACACAAGTAGCTTGTCAAGGTGTTCACCAGAAATGTGAGTGTGCTACATGAAATGTAGGGTGCTGTAGTAAATTAAGTGAAAATGTCAAGTGAATGCATCCAGATGTATAGATACATCAATATCCAAATAAAATACAAGTATGTAGCAGTAACATCTGCAGCCTGGGCAGTCACATATTCAGATATATTCCAGATATATAATGAACTAGCCAGACCCATTACACAATCTAATGCATATTGTCTAGTGTAATAATATTACATGTAGGGGATATACACCTGCAGTCAATAGGAATGTAGTGTAGAGTAAAGGTACTAATAATATGTTAATGTATGTTTTTATTACCCCCTACTCCATGTGCATGAACATTGCAATTCCACACTTCAATGGGTATGTGTATTCTCATAACATTTGTTGGGACATATGTCCTATTGTTCAATGAACTTACCTCTTACTTTGATGCATGTGCCCTGTTCAAACACCACAATCATGGTGGCCTGTTCCCACCAATTATCCCTGCATGCTGTTGAAATGTCTACTGTTGTTCAATATATGCATGTGTTATGCTTGCTGTTCAACTGTTGTAACCCTGGTGCATTGGGTTAATTGGAATATTACTGCATGCTGTTATAACTAATCTGGAATGCTGTTGTCTATGTTGTAATTAAACACACCTAATCACAGAATGTATGGGAAGGCCGGTCCCAGCGGACCCACCTGTCCATCCTCAGCTGGCGATTGCAGCTGGCACCAGCATGTCCGGTGCCCAACCCGGGCTACCCTCCTCCATTGGTCCTGTGCCACCTTCGGGTGGAAACGCTGCAGGGGATGGGGCTTGATCCCCCTCCAAGAGTGGGTGGAGAAGGGCCACCTGTCACCCTGCGAGGGGTCCGGGTTGTCGTGCGTAGGGAGATCCAGCGTTTAGTCACTGATCCCCTACACCAGCTCGAGACGAGAGTGGCGTGATTCACGGGTGAGCCTGCCCCTCCTATGCAGCCCCCAGCACAGCCACCCTCGGGTCTGTGAAGGTTCAGTGGAGACTGCCCATGGGTGGGGATCTCAGTCCCACTGTTACCATCTGTGGGCTCATGGGCTTGTGATTTCCAAACATCTGTCCCCATCAATTGTGTTCACCCACCCCATGTGTCAAACACTGCCCCTGTATGCATCTTGTTTGTCTTGTCTGTTTACCTCCCCAACCTACCTCCCCACAAATTCCTACACCCCTACCTCACTTTCCACTCTCACCTGAAAAAAAAAAAAAAAAGGGCAATCTGTACCCACAAAAAAATTACATCCCATACATAGCTGCCTATTTCGCACACGTCTGCTGGACATGTAAACTGATAATTCTAATTGGCACTACAACATACTTTGTTGTCGCCACCCCTCTCCCAGGGGTGGAAGCGGTCAAAATCATGTCAAAATGCATTGCATATGCACAGCTGTTGCTGTTAGAGAAATGGGCAGCTATGGACCTTCCCTACACCCTTCCTGCACATTCCGAGCTTGTTTTCCTACTGTCTTTCCCTCTTTGCGCCCCCTTTTTTACCACTTTCCTATCTCCCCATTTTCTTTTCTTTAAAAGAAATTAGCGTGGGGGATAGCGGGAGTAAGCACTGTTAAGCAGTAGTAAGTGGGATTAAGTGAGTGTGCGCATGTGTGCACTTAGCTAAGCATAGCTAAGCGTCGCGCAAACCCATGCAAACCTCCTTACAACTGCTTAAAAGTGCCTTAGTCACTCTATGGCAGGGCCCTTGTTCTGCTGAGCAGCAAAATAAAAACCTCTGCCAGTCTCGAACCCCAGATGATTAACACAATAGACTGCATGAATTATCACTAAGCCACAGCAAATATACAAATAACCTGGTTCTGAAATAAATATATCATGCATTACAATGAGGGAATGTAAATGGAAATTAAGAATGGTATAACACAAACCCTTCTCTACCAGCAGTGGATGTGGAATTGCATGACATGACTGTGAAAAGGGAATCAGCCATCCTAGCAGGGAATAATGTTACAGTAGCACCTTGCAAACACCACACAGTATCAGACCAGGATAAACACTGGCCACAGGAATACAGTGCAATAACCACATTTGTATGGCAGTTAACTGTGTAAGTGAGAAAAATGTACATACTCCCATGTATCCTGTGTTAGCATTTGGAGGGGTGCGTACATGTCCATACTGAGATGTGTGTACTGGAAGCAGCAACATGCAGGTATGAGTATAACATGCACATAACTGGCTACAACCCTAGCATCAGATAAGAGACAAATACCAACCTTCAGACTGACACAACAGTGTCCAGAGCAAAAAAAGAATGGGCTCCACCTTTGAAATCTGAAAGGGCTACGCCTACCTAACCTAGCATTTTATAGCAGTGGGCTGCAATCACAGTGAGTAATGCAATCACCAAACAGCAGGCTGCATGCAATTACTGAATGGTGGGCAGCAATTGGTGCAGAGGCTGTCACATGCACAAGTGCAGATACCTAGAAAAGCAGGCTGTACCTGCAGTCCACACATGCAATTATTTCATTGCAGGTGTCTTGAGACAGAGACTGAGAGAGAGAGAGAGACAGAAACAGAGACTGAATCTGAAGTAAAGGGCAAAATCCCAAAGCAATCCAGCCAAAAAAATAAAAGACTGAAGGTGGAATTGAGGGCAAATACCTAAATCAAACCAGCCCCAAAAAAAAAAAAAAAAAGATGCAAAACCGTAACACACGGAGCAGGTAAATACAAAGGTAAGGTATGTAACTGACATGTATGTGTTGGCATGTTGTAGATGTACCCGAAGAGTATTCCACACACTGCATATCATCCATGTGTGGCAGCAGTATGTATCTATCTGTATCTGCACATATGCATAGGGCAAGGGACATACTGCAACTGTTAGTGAAGGGTGGATAGCTATCTGTCAGTGAATGTTGATATGTGCATATATCCATGTAGGTTGTAGTGTGTGGCCTAGAAGACAGCATGCAGTGCGGTGTAGTGGCCTTAGGTCAACTGGAGCCCTAGGCAAAAGAGACCCACTGCGCCCCCCACCACACTTCCTGGTGCCCCCATCCTTGTGTCCACATAAACAGTGGAAAAGCACCCCTGCTAGAGCGGTGACCTAGGTGGCCGCCCAGTAGGCCTATGCCTAAGGCCAGCTATGGTAGTGTAGATATATGTCATGTTGTTGTTAAATGCTGTGGGGTAGAGTTGTCAGATCAGATGTGTTGCAGACAGTGAGGCCTGCTAAAGCTGCAAGGGCTGAAGACACCCACATGCATTCTGCACAACACTGTGCAATGTAATCACATACCAGTACATCCCACAACTGTCGCATATGTGAGATCCCCACCATGAAGGGTGGACTGTACATGTGCCTATATGTACATCCATGTGTACAGCAATGGATGTGTACATGTATGTGTATAGATAGGCATATACATAATATATAGATATATAAATATCTATATATATAGATATACAGATATATATATATATATATATATATATATATATATATATATATATATATATATACACATATAGAGTGAGAGAGAGAGACACACAGAGACACGGGGTCATATGTACGGCAACAGGTCTGTGGTGAACAAGGCATCGACTGTAGACAAGTGTTGATACTGCAGTGCCATTCCACCTTCCCAAAACAGTGTACCTATTAACTAACACATAGGCAGAGATCTACCTAACAGTGAAGGTGTGATAAGAGAACATGGGACACAGGTGGACAGTAGCCTCCACTGTGATGAAGACAGTGCCACACTACACCTGTAATCTGTCTGTGTGGTATGTGTCATGACAACAGGTGTGTCATCTATGGAAGTATAGGGTAGGGTTCCCCTCTACTCATCACAATGCCCTGTGTGGTATGTACTTCACATGACAACTACACCAGGTGAACAGGCCACAGACAGATCTCACAAAGGGTAATACTGTCCACAAACAGATGCCCTATGCAGACTGACTCACAAAACCACAACTACACTGTATTCCATACTGGCCACACAGAGGTGACCTCTGCTGGACATACAGAGGTATGTCACACCCATAGCTGGGTGACAACCACCATGGCAACATATCACAACCCCTCGGGGTACACGATCTAGGGCCCTAAACCTTGTCAGCTCACTAAACAGCAAATGCTAGAGGGATAGGCATATCCCATACACCAGAATAGACCACATAGCAATAGCAAACAAGGCTCCTCCTTAGCAGTTGATATAAATACACTTGATGATTGTGTGGGAGATTGTTAATACACCCCAGGAAACACCTCTGTGGTCCGGGTTGGTAGGGGCAAGTGAAATCAAAGTACATGTGTGTCAAAGGCCAGGGTAGCATATGTCTAGGCTGCCATAGGCCCTAGGGCCAATAGCATATAACCTACCTATGACACTATGCACTCACACATGTACTTAATGCAATAGCTGCTATGTGAGGTTGAATGAGTGTAACGCTGAATGTGTGCAAGGTGTGTAAATGTGTGATAGCTTAGTGTGATGTTGTATCTGACATGGTAGTGCCTAACCTAGCTGTGAGGACAGCAACTGATGTGTAATGTACTGTTAGGCCTACATAGTAGTATGGCATATGATGTGACGTAGTTCTCCGTTGATGAATGTGGTGTCTCATTGTAGGCTCAAGCAAAACATGTATGCTTAGTGAGTGGTACTGCAGGTGAATACATCACCAATATGAACTGTAGTACTACCTGAAGCTGTAGGGCTAAACAGCACAGTATGGTGTGTGTTCACATTGCTTGGAAACACTGACATGTGTGTTTCCTGTAGTCTGCACAGAGGACAGGCTGCAGGCATAAGGGTGTGTAAGTAGTGGTACACAGCACCATGTGGTACACAGGTAATGCTCATCTGTGTTGGCATACAGTGGTGCGATGTATATTTGCCTGATGTGTGATTATGCCTGTACAATGGCTGCAAACGTATGGGTGTTACAAGGTTGACGTGTGTATCCAGCAACATCTATAGTCTGTTACAGCAGTATGCCACCTATAGTAACAACTGGACGCATCTGTTAGGCAGGGCTATAGCATCAATGACTAGGGTGTTTGATTGGAACTACTGTACCTGTACTTTACATCCATTGTAATGGATGACATCTCTGTTTGTGCATTGGTGTGATATACACCCCATCTTGAGGTTGTGCAATGTGTCACAAACAGTGCGTTGGGTACTGTTGTATAGTGGTGTGATATATAGAGTCTGCCAGGCAGTGTTAGTTAGTTGTGGCCTGAGAACCAACAAGTGTTAGTGAACGTGTGTAACCACTGACAGACATTATGATGGTATAAATGTCAGTAAAGTGATATCTGTGGGTAAAGGTGTAAAGTGTGCCACAGGGCACTCTCACACAAATTGCTCATATCTTTTTCAGCCAGATGGCCCACCAGCAAAATCCATCTTACACTGCAGAAGAGGAAGAGGTGATACTCAACAGTCTTTTGCAGCAGTACACCATGCTGTTCTCCAGAACCAGCCAGCACCAGCAGGAGCAGACTGCACTGTGGCAGGAGCTTGTTAGTCAGGTAAATGACATAGGCATGCATAACCGGACATATGAGCAGGTACGCCATCACTGCAGTGATTTAATTAGACAAGTCCAGCGGAGTGCATCTGATATCCAAAGACAGCAGCTTGCCACAGGTGGTGGGGTGGCCATACACCCCCCCTCACTAGAGCGGAGGAGCTGCTCCTAAGCATGGTGGCTCCTGGACAACAGCCACGGCAACCTCTGACATGTGTTGTAATGGAGGCAGGAGCCACCCAGCACATCCACCTGGAGCAAGCAGGTAATACGCCCTATCTGTAGACTACAGTTAACTGTATTGTTAGATTATGTGTATGTGACATGTGTAGTGTGTGTTTAGCAATTCCGCTGCCTACTGTTGTGCAATACGGATAGTTTGTATAATATCCCTACACCTGTGACTGTTGACTGTTGTTGTACTGCAGTTTAGCATACCCACTGTAGCAATGCCACAGTTGTGGCCACTGATGAACCCTCTCATATTCTCGTAGGTCCCACCGGTGTCACGGCAGGGCAGCCAATCCATGCTGGTGAGTGTGTCATACCTGCAATGTTGGTAATGAAATATGCATGTCATAGCTGAGGTGTAGGCTATGTACACGTAACACACCTACGCATAATGCATGCCATGCATGAATGCTGTGAGACGTTGCACAGCTCAGTAATGTCAGTAGCTTCCTCAGTGACATGCAATACACAGAGCATGACACACAGTTGTGGCAACCCCGTACTGCACATTGGATAGGCATAGTTGCAACACCTGTACACAACATAAGACATTTATCACATGCAGTACACAAAGTCATGCTACATATGGCATAACCACACACCCGCTGTAAGGTCACATGTCAGTATCCCACATGTCATCCACACATACATGATATACCTCAGGGGTAGAGGCCTATCATGGGGCTGTGCAACAGTCTTCACCACATAACACAGTCATGTTAGGCAATGCTCCCTACTGGGCACCTCATACACCCATGTACAAAGTGGCTGTTTAATAGTGAACGTATCCACAGCACTGCAGTTCAGGTACAGCATGCTAGGCGGTGGTCTGTCACACAGTGGTAGCCGTGAGTGACCACAAGAAGCATGATGATGATGATGGCACATGATACTACACCCCATCCAGTTACAGTGAACACAGTACTACACATAGCAGTCTTTGCGGTGCACCTCATTGTTCTGTGTGTGCAAACATATGCACCTAAATGCACCATGCATAGCATGTTGTGTGCGTGCTTACATATGCTAGTATGCACATTTTGCACAACAGCCGCCATCTGTACAAAGTGTCACATATATGACCTGGAATGCTATTGGGCGTATAGGTCACATGACACACATTGGGTATGTGTGGTGTTTAATGTTGCAGTCATGTAACATGCCATGTCATGGCTGGCAACAACATATCTGCAATATGTCCCACATGCACCAAAACCACTGTGTAATGTCCATGTCGTGCATTGGGAGTCCTTCAAGTCTACATGCACCACTCATCCCAAGTCTGTACATTGCATGCATTTGCTACACCTGTGCCCACTATTATGTGATATGGACACAGACACTGTCATCACACATGTCAATCTATGTGTCACACAGATGATACATGCAACCATGGTATGTATACCATTGAGTGATGGTGCACATGACATTGCAGAGCAGTTAATACTTGCACAGCAATGTAGTGTCTATGTACACATTGTGTTCCAGGGTGTAGCCAATCACTGCACAACTACACACATGCATCAAAGCCATGTATAATGTCATTAGAAAGGGCTGTCTACACTTGCACTGCATGGTGTTGAGCAACACATGGTCTGCCTGCTAACACATGTGTGGTGACTGTTTGCCTTGGGATACTGTCACCCACCATCACCCACTATTGTGTATGTGTTGGATTGCTGGTGCATGTGTGTGTATGTGCTGTGGTGAGCGGTGTATTTCTGTGCATGTGTGCATGTATGCATGTGTTCATGTGTGTATGTGTGCATGTGTTCATGTGTGCATGTGTTCATGTGTGCATGTGTTCATGTATGAATGTGTGCATGTGTGGATGTGTTCATGTGTGCATGTGTGCATGTGTGCTAACATCATGTACGGAATGTAAAGTGCATTTCCTGTCTTCCTTCCACAGGTGCTGTGTTAGGCGAGGCTGAGTGTAGCAGGGAACCTGATGTCACTGCCACTAATAGTGGAGATGATGAGACATATATTGTGACACAGGAAGGTCTTACAGAGTCTGTCGTTGGTCCACCACTCGACAGTACACAGCGGTCAACCTCATCTATGCGCACACTCATACTGCCAATACATCCCTCGTCACCAATGGCCATAGCTGAGGGACAGCATACAGTTGGCATTGATGAAAAGAGTGTGGTACCTATGGCACGTGCATCCCCTCACAGCAGCCATAGCCGGAGTACTGGAATGGTACCACATAGGCAGATGTACAGGGGTTCTCGGGGGAGCACCACTGGTCGTACTGCCCCTGGCAGACATGCCCCCGGAGGTATTACAACCTCCAGTATGTTCCAGCCTATAATACAGGCACAGACATGTATGGAACGGTACACCCGACAGGGACTAAGGGCGCAGAGGGCCCATTATACTGCTATCAATGACAGCATCCGTGACCTTGCCGGTGCCATCTGGAATTACACCGAGGTCATTGATAGCCATTGGAGGGAGACATTAGATGTCCTCAACAATGTGTTAAGCATGAGCCAGGACTGTGCAGGAAGGATGAGAGGCCGACGCGGATGCATGCCAGCTACAGCATCATCTGGCATCCGTCGCGGATGGACCACAGACCACAGCTGCTCCCGTAGTGGCAGTACCAGCCCCAGCAATGCTGGGACTGGCTTGTCCATTGACCATCCTACTAGACCACTGGCACATGGTGCTGGCCAGTCCCAGAAGGGACATGGGTCCAGTCATCATACCTCTGCCTCTGATGATAGCGCCCAGTCAGGGTTGGTACCCGATACTGCCCGTAGCACCTCTGCTAGGCACAGGTATGGAGTCCGTGGCCAGAGACATTGATCTGTATGGCCTAGCAGGTACAGTCTGTGGCTGTCACATAACCGCCCGTATATGGCAGCCACATTGTGGAGTTGTGTGCATGCAAACACACACACATTTACCATATAACTAGGGTTCACGCATACACGCACACATTACATCAACATTGGCCCATGCAGTACTGTTGTCCCTCACACACACACACACACACACACACACACACACACACACACACACACACACACACACACACACACAGACATGCCGATTGGATGGGTCAATGTCGGGCTCTGGCAAACCTACAACACACCCTGTGCATATGATGACACCTGTGCCACCTCCTGTCATCTGTCACACTGATGCAGGAATAGGCTAACAAGGTTCTGATGCACAGGGTGACATACTAGCAGTGTAGCAATAGTAGCAAGTTGCCAACAGGAAGGTGTACTGATATTCTTGTAGGTATATCTGAGCAGGCAGTATGCATCACAGCTGTGATAGTCATTGTAGCATTGTTTACACCAGTGTTAGGTCTGAGTATGTATTGTCCTCCCATGTGCCACTTGGATGAAGTGTACTGTGTTGACAGCATGTGTTAGTGAGTGGACAGTACATGTGTGATGTGTGCATTACAAATTAGCAGGTGTACATCTGTGAACATGGTGTGTGCACACTGTCTGCATGTACGTGCATAGTGGACACGTGGAATGTGTGACATACCCTGTTCTACACATTGTTAACATGTCATGGTATCTTTCAATGGCCAGTATGCATTCTACTACAGATATGTACTAACATGGGAACACATGTGTGTATGACATGGGTTGGCAGTATGCTGTGGGTGATACCGTTGATATCTGTCAATGATCTGCAGTCTAGCAGTATACACCACCTCAACAGCATGACTACAACCAATCATTAGATGATGTCCTGACAAATGACTCACAGTTGTGGGGAACTCAGTAACAGTTGTACCCTTCCAGTATATACTATGACAGTAACCAGTGGTATCGAACGCCACACGTTCCTGGGACCACACCTGTGTGGCATAAAGCCCTCTTCGGTACATGCAAACATACTAGGGATATGTCCATCCACATCTGGTAATGCATGCAGTGGCCTACACTGCATTCCCCGGATGGGACGCATATCCTACACAAGGGTATCATACAGACAGATACCTGTTGTCCAATACATGCTGTATAGCAGTACGCCGTCTATGGCATGGTCATCCACATTTACTATAAGGACTATCCCAACAGTACCACATAGATGGTAGCCCTGAACACGTATGTTGGGTACCAATGTGTACAGACAGACACGTGTTATGTAATCTGTCCCTTGGTATCCACATATCCATAGGTGCTGTGGGGTCCCTCGTTGTTTCACATAACACATTTGGGGCCTGCATGCATATCCACAGGGCTGGTGCACACCTATCATGACTGTCCATTATTGCCAGTCGTTGTTGTGTATGAACGTGTCTGACATATACCCCAGCAATTACCCTCACTCACAGTCCTCTACAGTACGTGTCATGGATGTGTGTGGCAGGGATGTCCCTGACCACGGGTCACTACATTGGCCGGTCTTGACGCAGACATACATATGTGGCCCATGATCTGAGAAGCAGCGGCACATTCTGCCAAAGGTTACAAATGTATTCATGTAGTATGCAGGCTTCACACCTATGTACTGATTGAGGTCACATGTACACAAATCTGTATGACACGCAGATACCCGATGTGTGCAATGCACATACTGTTTGAAACATATGTCATACCGTTGTAAAAGCAAAACCCACACTGCATTGACCACCTGTGGTACACACACACACAGCATTTGCAGGACTCAAACCCCTACCTGACTATATTATGACACTAGTGAAATACACATTAACACGACGCACTATTTGCTTCACTCGGTGCATTCTTTTCCAAAGCTCTATTTGTAGGATGCTGACATCATCACACTTGGCAAAGGGGGATTCACCACTCCTACTGTATTTCCACAGTCTCCAAAAAGGCCACTCCTCTCAAGGGCAGTCTCACACACACACATTCATACTCAGCATTTGCAGGATTCAAGCCCCTATCTAACTATGTTATGTTACTGGGGAAATTACGCATTAATACGGCATGCTATATGCATTACCTGGTGGTTTTTGTTCTCCCTGAATATTTGTAGGATGCTGACATCATCAGATTTTACAAAGAGGGATGTACCTCATTTAAAGTGTGTTTCCACAGTCTCCAAAAATGCCACTCTTCTCAAGGGAAATCACACAAATACACACACCCACACTTGGTGTTTGCAGGACTCAAACCCCTACCTGACTATGTTATGACACTACTGAAATACGCATTAACACGACACGCTATTTGCTTTACTGGGTGCATTTGTTTCAAATGCTCTATTTATAGGATGTTGACATCATCACACTTGGCAAAGGGGGATTCACCACTCCTACTGTATTTCCACAGTCTCAAAAAAGGCCACTCTTCTCAAAGCCAATCTAATACACATACACACAGCAATTGCAGGATTCAAACCCCAACCTAACTATGTTATAGCACTAGCGGGATACGCATTAACAGGACACGCTATTTGCTTTACTGGGTGCATTCATGTCAGAAGCTCTATTTGTAGGATGCTGACAACATCACACTTGGCAATGGGGGATTCACCACTACTACTGTATTTCCACAGTCTCCAAAAAGGCCACTCTTCTTAAAGCCAATCTCACAAACACGCACTCAGCAATTGTAGGATTCAAACCCCTACCAAACTATGTTATAACACTAGTGAGATACACATTAACACGACATGCTATATGCTTTATTGTGTGGTTTTAATTCACATGCTATGTTTGTAGGTTGCTGACGTCAGACTGGACATGGTTATGTGTGTGCACGTAGTGTTATGCAATCCCACAAATGAACCTTGTGGGTTAGCAGGTGTGAATATCTTGAACAGGAATACACAATTCATACCTGGTGTGATCTATCTGTGGACATATTACCATTCCTTCATATGACAATACATATTCATGCACGGATTGTAGGTTTTGTGGATACCACATGTGTCTGTGATGTTTGTAAAGGGCTATTCAAGGTCTATGTGGGACCTGTGTTGCTCCTGTCAATGATGTTTGTACTGGGTGGCTGCCTTACAAGATATCCAGCAGGTTTGGGGAACATGATGTGCTCATTAACATACCACAGATGTTTGTGTTGTGTGTTTGTCGGTTTACAATATCTCTTTTCCTGACTGCAATCATGATGGACTATGTGGACTAGCATTTCGGACTTCGTAGGCTTATAGGAATATAGTTCTCATGGTGTGTTGTGCACCAACACTTGTGGGTATGACACATGTTGCTGTAACACATTAAATGGTTTAAGATCCTGTAGAGAGTGTGAGGCTCCACAGACTGTTCAGATGCAGTGTCCGTTTGTCCTGTCGTTCACTTATGACACATATGGTGAAACATTGTTATCCACGTGATGGGATTCATTTGGCATTGTGGGGACCAGTTTACACATTCTACATGTGATATCTCCTGGTATGATGTTAGGGCCTTTTGTCATTGGGAGGTGGGTATGCATGTATGGGCCTGTCTGACAGGATGTTGACATTGTCAGTCAGGTACAGTTGACCCTGACTCAGGACATATATGACTGTACATCGATATTTCTCACCTAGCTAAAGGAGGTGTAATGTTTCTGTCTGTACTCCTTTGCAGAATATCTTTCCACAGCAACAACAAACCTGAACACTAAAACCCTATTTTACTCTTTTACACACTTGACACACTACTGATCCTTTGTGATCAGTCGACAGTGTATGTCATCATCATATCCTGGCATGTCCAAAGGTCGATTTTGTGTGTACTCTCCAGTCCAGCTGGTGCATATTGGAAGTCTGACGCATTGTTACAACTGCCTTATGTACACAGGTACACTTTCCTCCTACCAACAAAGTCAGATATCTGTGGGAGGTGCAACTGTATAGACGGACAGGAGGCTGAGCTCTCCCAGGCCATGACTGGCACAGTCTATCAGGTGGTGAAGGTAACCACACACACAACAAATACAGTCACACATGCACCTATGACAACAGCAAACTGTATACATTGACACACAATGACATACTTGGAGCATCTAATTGTACTTTGCCTAAGCAGCTGAGACATCCAAAGCAGACACACAAACTACTGCTAACACACAACCATACACACATATCATCACAGTTCACAAAGTCATTGTGCCACACAGTCACTGCCCTTAGGCCTACACAACACACCTCATACAACTGTATTAGGTGAGTGTAATTGTCGGTCACAATGACATTCCACTCACCAGGCTGAACAAGGTGAAGGTCACTTTGTGCTGTATGTCGGGTGCCAGGATATGCCACATGACACATGCACTGTTGTCAGTCCACTGCAACTGCAAATATGGCTCCATCATTGAGCATTCCGGTGTGTGGACACTCAGACATTCCTCCCTGGACTACATGACAGGAGACATAGAAGGGCTCTCTGATCATGTAGGCCAGGACAGCATGACCCTGACCTTGTGTAGCATCTTACCCTCACCAAGTACTATGTCACAGTATACAGATGACATGATCATTTTTAACAGTTGCCTAACATATTGTTGTCATTCACAGGGGATCCAGTGTCTGTCAGCCTGGGATTACATGCTCAACATGCCATGTACATTCGCTATGGACGCCATGCAGCTGTCACCCCTAGGCTTTCACAGACTGCCTTAGGCTCTTGACACACACATAGTGGCTGTTTGAAGCAAGGGTCAGATGACATAACCACAGCCATAGACATTACAGGATACAGGAAACGGAGCATGATGGTGCTCAACAACTGATGTCTAACCCTCAGAATGCATGCACTCAGGACTCACATCAGTATGGCATCTGTTGATATATGTGCAGTAACAAACACCTGGTTCAGGCTCACAAAACCACAGCAGCACTAACATGTTTTACATCATACCATGTTTTTCAGACACAGGACTCGGTCTGGACAACAACAATAGGGGGGATTCCATATGCATCATTCATACACACACCTCCAGGTTGGTAGCAGTACACAAAGCATTGGGGAATGTACATGTGCAACTGACAGTGGTCATAACTGCATTTCAGTTTGTAGACTGTTACAGACCACACTCCCAAACATGGGCACAACAGGCGTTATTCCTGGGAACACTGGGGAATGTGAAGGTCTCACCAAACACCATTATATTGTGTGACTTCAAATACACAAACATTGACTGGGTATACTACTCACGCAGTGACACCCTCACACAACAGTTGCTAAGATTGTTACACTCAACTGCTAGGGCAGACCTGGTCCACATACCCACAGGGGGTTATACATGTGGTACCTGATCATCACACACATGGGGACTCTATTTTCCACAACAGAGGTATACCTGTAATTGTTGAGGTCTGAACATACATTCATCTCACTAGACATACAGATCCCATACACACACACATCCTATGTGATCTCAGTGACATACTTCTCATGAGCAAACATCACACTTGTACAAACTGAGGTGGTATCCCCTCAATGACCCTGGGACAGTATTAATCACGGCTCAGACAACTACATACTTTACAAGCACATTCTATGGACAACTACTGGAATTCATGGATCATGCTATACCAGATAACTACAAGACTCACTCCTCCAAATGCAGGAGACCTGTCTGATGGACCATGGCCATTACTGAGCTGTACATGGACAGGGGGAGGCCACTACATTTTGGAGCACAATCACAATCTGGAAGGCATTTCTGATCAGTACTATGGTATAGCTACGATCAGTTGTTGATTCATCTAAGGCCCACTTCTACCGGACACTTGCAACAGACACTGTGGACAATCACAAGGCCTTATTTAGTTATGTCAGGGACCTGTGTGGGAACTCACCGATATGCTGTGAGTTACTGCATAATTACAAATGATACAGTGAACCCACTGACATTGCGAACATCCTGGACAACAGGTTCAGTGGAATGTTTCCCCACCATCCCCCCTGCAGTGCACATGTCCATCACAACAGGGTGTAGCCTCCATGACATCACAGATGGACATGTGTGTGCTGCCCTCTCCATAGCAGACAACACAGCATCAGTGAGACCAGATAGTGTCCCAGACTGTGGCATACACGAGAGTCATGACAAACTTCACACTCACATTATGTCACTGTTCAATATCACAGTTACTACAGGATGTCTACCCATAGAATGGCGTACAGCTATGGTGTACCTGTTACACAGTGCTGGTGCCACAAGAGGCCCTGGACATTATCACAATATATGCCTAACTATCCTGGTCTGCTATGCTATGGAGTGTATCATCATGGAACACATACACATACACATTGTGAACCTACAGACACTGGATCCTACACAATTTGGTGTTGTTGTGGGCATATCTTGCCTCTTGCAGATGTTTGATGTCTTTAAACAGGTAACAGGTCCATAGAAGTACACAGGGTTGTCCACACAGCCTACCTGGAGCTCGCACACCACTTCTACACAATACCCCACTTAGTCTTTACACATTAGATCACCGGATTCAATATCTACACATATGTCACATTCTGGATTGCTAACTGGATCATGGATAGCACACACATGGTCAGTATTGCAGGTGTCATGTCTGACTATACACCAGTTACACGTGGCATCCACAGGGCTCAGTCCTGGGACCTCTCTTGTTCTGTATATGTTTCTGATACATACTGGCTAACACAGGGGGAATATGGATGACCATGTTTGCAGATGGCTGCAAACTGTGTGCCATATTCGACTCCACAGCTGGCACAGGCATCCTCAGAAAGGGTCTCACAGAGATGGCTGACTGGTGTCAGAGCCATGGCCTACAGCTACCTTACTTTAGATGCATAGTCATCACCTTTGGTAGTAACATCGTACACACACATTACCACATAGGTGATGTTACATCATGTACAGTGTGTGTGGTTTGTGATTTGTGGACATGAATACTTAGTACTCTTGCCTTTGACATTCACGTTGCCAATGTTGTTGGACACACCTTCTATTTAGGCAACCTTATCCCATACAGTTTTACATCCAGATCAGGTGGGGTCATTGTGACCCTGTAGTTATCTGGCACATGCTTGGATACAATGGCCCATTTCGGATGTACCTTACCCAACACCTGCAATGACTGGAATGTACACTGATTTACATACCAAGTGGATTTGTGGACTCACACAGATGGTATGCACAGTTTGGCTATGGTGACCCCAGCTCTCCTCAGTTGCTTACTGCCTACTTGGATGCAGTCTGCCTTTTCTTTGATGCCATGTCCATCATAGCATTGATGGACAGGCTCCACGTGAGGATATCAAAGTCCCTAACAGCTACATGCTCCAGGGACAGGTACATGAACAATGCTGTTAATAGGACATGCTGGAGGGGCATATTACCATCCCAGAGGCTCCACTCACTTGGGAATGTGATCACACTACCACATATGCACAGACCCACACTGAACACCTACAGGTGACATCTTCACAGGTGGACGGGTTTTCGTATGTTTAGCCCTGGGATATGTTATGGGTCCTTGCTAGACAGAGGCAGAATGACATGAACATATGTGTGATATCTTGTGTGACCTACTATTGGCAGGCACAGTCTACTGATCTAGCGTGATTGTAGACTGCAAACACACTGTGGCTCGGCTTCTACATACCCTAGGGCAGATAGCCTAGTGTCAACCTCAGAACCTATGCTAATGTTCAGGATGCACATTGTTCAGTGGTGGTACTAGTTGTAGGTTTTGTTTCTTCTTTGATTTACCACTTCCTATGAACAACCTAGGTTTCTGCATTACATATTTGATTGTGACAGTATTTCACTATTTTATATTGTGTCCGTTGTCATATCACTGTGTGCACATAGTGGATTGGTGAATAGTGCGGGGTTCCTGGGTTGACACTTACAACTGTGGGATATGTGTGGCCCACTGCTGTACTCAGACTTTACCTAAGTGTGTGAGCATGCCCAGTTCAGACTTTCAGTGTTTTGTTGCCTGACATTTGTCTCATAGTTTCAGGTGTGTGAGCATGCCCAGTGTGACCTTGCAGTATGTTGCTGTCTGAGGTCCACTACGTTTGTTGCTGTGTGTGAACATTACCAATATTAACATTTATACTATATGTGTGTTGAATATCAGGTTCTATTATTACTGCAGGCCTCACCTTTGTGTCTTGACTCGACAGGGATTATGCTATGCATTTATGGTTTCCATTAGATACTTAGCATTGACTTATCAACATTTTCTCATGCAAGCTGACCATTGAAATACTGTCATGGTTTAGTGGTTCTGTTCTCTGACTGTAGTGTACTGTATCCTGGGTTTGAGGACTGTCACTACTTCATATTTTCATACATGGCAGAACAGACTGCTTCAAGGAAAGTGAAGCAAATATGAACCTGTTAACCTACTTTTGATGAACTATATACACATTTGACCAGACTTGCAAAACATTGTTCAATGTTGCCCAACATTGCTGGACAGTGCACAATATTGCTGAACATCGCCTGTAGTTGTGCTACTTAGTGAGTGCAATTTTGTTCACATATACTAAATAGTGGTGAGAGCTGTTTAGCAGTGCTTTATAATTGCTTAACACATGGCAATCATGCCTCTGCTGGTGCTGCAGGGCTGCCTATGTCGGATGCACATTTTACACTCCCTATACATATTTGTTAAAAGGTAGTGTCAAGTTAGGCATCGCTTTTACTATATGTGCGAGTCGGAGGGAGGTATCATTTCCAGGGTTCCTACTGAACCAGTGTATATGCTATGTGTTGCCTATTTGCTAAGGCCATGGCATACTGGGCACGCCTCCTTCTGCCTACTGGGGCAGGCTCAGGTTGTTCCTCCTCCGAGTCACACTCTGCCTGTGATGGCCTTGGCAATGGTGGGGGGCTGTTGTGCCCGGCCCTATGCTGCTCCTGCTGCAGCTGTTTTCGCAGGATCATATTGTGTAGCATAGCACATACCATGACTATTTGGGTACATGTAGTTGGTGAGTACTGCAAGGCTCCACCAGATGTGTCCAGGCACCGGAACCGTGACTTGAGCAGCCCAAACACACGCTTGATTACATTTCGTGTTTGTGCGTTGGGTGTCATCAGCCACGGCTCGAGTGCATATCCAGCATCCTCCACTAGGTGACCATGGGGGATGTCCCCATTGGCAAATGTCTGGTACAGCTGTGTCAGATGCCAGATATGGGATTCATGGTAGCTTCCAGGGCAGCCAGCACACACATTCATTATTATGCCCTGGGCATCATACACAACCTGGCAGTTGATGGAGGGGTAACCCTTGCAGTTATAGTAGACCCTACCACGCTCACCGTCTGGTGCTTTAATATGAATGTGCATGCAGTCTATTGCACCCATTACCTCAGGGTATTCTGCTATTTGCTGGAAGAGACGCATATTGCTGGCCAATACCTCACGGGAATTGGGGAAATATACATGATCACCGACATGTGCTGCCATGGCATTCAGGAACTGGTGCAGTACCCTAGATGCTGATGCCCGTGAAATCCCCATCATATCACCAGTTGGTCTCTGGAAGGTACCTGTTGCTAATATTCTTAGGCCAACACATACCTTGGTTTCCACTGGGATGGGTTCCCCTCTGTTGGTTCTGTGTGTGAGGTGTGGCCTGCACAGCTCAACAATTTGCTGCATGAGGTCTCGGTCCACTCTATAGTGCTCCACTATCTCCAGCTCATGTAGCCCCTGGTAGGTTACCCTAGGCCTGTACACCCTTCTCCTTGCTGTGGGTTGCTCAGCAGCATTTGCATTGTCACCACCCTCAGCATGTTGCGTATGTTGCCTTATGACAGCAATGGCAGCCCCTAAAATTTCTTTGTCTCAGTAAAGCTTTTTCAGTTTTCACTTCTATTAGCTTACTGCAGTGTTGCAGTGTGTCTTAGAACACATACTGGAATGTTTTTTGCTGAGATTTAAGTGCTGGGCTGGGTTGGGCTAGTGTAATGCCTGTGTAATTGGCTGATTCTGATTGTTTTCACCTGCTAGCTGCTAGCTCTGCTAGTACTCCCTGGTTTACTTCCTACTATTTGTTGTGCTTCCTTTTCCCTTTCTGTTTCCTCATGGGGGCAGCGCCTCACAAACAAGCACAAATACGCGCACACCAGCTCACACGTGAGCACACATGCTTACACAGGCTAACACTTGCTTATTCCTGTTAAAACATGCACACACCAGTGCAAACGCGCTTACAACTGTTTACACAGCCTTACATATGCTTACTGGAGCCTACAAGCGTGCACACACACTTGCACGCATGCACACTGTCTTACTCAGGTTTACTGGCATGCACACATGTGCATGCACGCTCAGCAAGAAACTTTGGTATTATCCACAGCATACACCTTCGATTTCATGACTTTACCTGGCCTGCCTGTTGACACACCTCTTTCACTGTTATGTTAATGTAAGCTGACACATGTCACTCTGCTCCAATGAGCTGCACTCCTTTCATACATACCCCCCTCGTGATGTCACCTATCTTCTACTCTGTTACTCCCCTTATCCGACTCCTACACTCCACTGACTGGGCTCATTTGCTATGTGAACTTGTGATTCACTATCATAACTCTCATTTGCATAGGATTGCCTACTAATGTTAGTTACATCTCTTAGACTGAGCTTCCCCCCTTAGCAACCTCTACTCGGTGGCCATGTTGTCTTCAGCCTGCCATTCTCACATTGTTAATTCATTTTAGCAATGACATCCACATTTGTGGATCTTAATTACTAATTTTCTGCTTTTTAGGGCGCAGCGCGTTTGCGTGGTGCTGCGCTACGGTTAAAATCCGGAGATCGAGATTAAAAAAAAAAAGTATTTTTAATTTTAGTTTGCATCACTTCCCATTGGCAATGGCCATATTTTTGTCCACTGGCATGCTTCCTCCTGTGAATGCATGCTTTTTTTACTGCTGACATGGCTCAGTTTTGCTATTTGCAGAACCCTACTCAGTTATCAACTGAGTACATTTCTGCAGATAATACTACTCCTACTCGGACAGGTTCGGGTTTCCTGGATCGCAAATTTACCTCATTTGCATGGCTTTCGCCTGCCATTGAGGTAATTTGCATATCCCAGCTCTGTCCATGTAGGAATAGTTTAGAGAGCTCAGTTGCACATCCCTGCTGGCTGTTCCTGGATCACTCGGTGGACATGTTGGCTTGCTGGAGTCTTACTCTACTCTTAGACTCCGTGCAAGCCTCCATGAATCTGGCCCAAAGTCTGATTACAGCACTTGCTCAGATTGCACAATCTCCTGCAATAATGTCATATTTGTTTAACCCATACCAAAACTAATATATGTGAATGGATAGGATTTAAGATTGAACATACATATTTCGTTTTCATTTCAATTTGCAATAGTATCACACAGATTCATGGGGGAACAACCTAACTAGTATGGGACAATCTCAAAGTGATAATAAGGAAATGCATAGTTCTGCATGGAATAAAACAATCATGTATTACAACACAGACATTACCTTTCATAAGTTTTATAGGTTACGAGTAACAAACATCTCTGGATGTTTAACAAACAGCAAACTGGGCATTACAGAAATTAAAGGACAGCTGTGGAATTCAAACTTAAAAACACAATACAAGTAGGAGTGCAGTTACTGACATCACCTCTCAGCTGTGCCACAGTCTAGGGATTGCATGGCTACATTTGCTGCAAATGAAGTGGGATACCAACACTCAGTCATATTAAATGTATGGTGACCTGCATTGCTCTTAATTTTTTTTAACTTAGTCAAGAAGTAATGTATATTAATAGTTAGTACCGAACATCTAAGACTAAGTTTACATATTTATCTTTCAATAACTATTGCAGGGAAATCACATACATCTGTGTGAAAAAGGTACTTTGTATGGCAAAGTTTTGCAGATAATGAAGAAATGCATAGTCATCCGTGACCTATGCACTCTGAAAATGAAACACATGTATAAATTATTTCATACCTCAGCACACAGCAATGAAATATAATCATATTATCTGAAGTAAATTGAAGTAATTTGTCCATAAATGTTCTGCATTTCAGTGCTTTTGTGGAATTTGTACCCACAGATGATCAGCCTCCATTTACATTGCTTGATCAGTTGAACAAAAGGTCATCACAGTTTTTTTCAGGAATGATCAGATTCTGTTAATGATTAACACTATTAATGGGATGGGTCCAATACAAGCAGTCCTTAAAAACACAAGCTGTTGCTTAAATATCTTGTACACCTGCATCAATGGCCCAGCTTACTCGCAGATAACTTTGAGATGCACAGTTAGACGGCCATCAGAATTTAAATAGTGCACGGTATTTTCATTACACTTACCTTACAATAGCAATACATATATAAATGGAACATCTATGGAGCCCACTTCATTATCATGCCAAATACTGTAAGCATCTGAGGACGGGCATTGAACCTCTGTGGTCCTGTTGTGAAGGTCATCCTGGTCCCTATGGTGAAGATTGTTGTATTAATGCTAGACATGCATGCCAGTCCTGTAGATCCTGGTACTTCCTTGTAGCTCTCTTGTAATCCAGTTCCATATATCGATCTGTGTGAAGTTCCCCTCATGTGCCTGTATCCTCTCTTCATGCCTTACATAGACTGCCAGCATCTGGAAGGTCACTTCATTGGTCCATTTGGGAGATCAGATGCACTGCAGCCCCATCTCAGTCAACATCTCCTTGAAACTGGAGGAAAAGGTAAAAAAAATGCCTTCTGAAAACTGCTCGCTGAGATACCACTCAGTTCGCGGGTAGCAATGAAAAGATAAGAAAATGTATCAATATCACATTTTAAAAGTGGCACACATATGGTAGCACCAGTCTGTTGGTATGCATTGGGCACATATGCCACATATCCACATGCAATGATAACTACTGGGCATTTCTACTGAGCTCTGCACACTAGCACTGTGCTATTGGATAATGCTCTGAGATTTGAGAACTTATGTTAATGTAAGCTGTGATGCTAACAGTGGAAGAGATGTATGCACCCCTATGGGCCAGAGTATGACTACCATAAAGCCCAGCAGCCCTGGGTCAATAAGTTACTGGCCAGCTGTGCCCAGCTTGGGTTACCTGGCATAGCTCTGTTGAACAAAAGCTGGATCTAAAACCAACCTGCCAAACTGAATTAAGAATTGCTACTCTCAATATAGGTTCACTGAAAAGATGGACCTTGGAACTGGATGACATCATAGTATGGAGGAGGCTGGACATCCTATGTATCCATGAGATGAAAGGATGCACAGTAAAACAAAGACACTTAGCTTATGATCCACAGTCTACTACTCGGGAGAAGGACAGGCTAGAAATGGTGCAGTAACTGTGGTGAGGGAGAGACTTCAGAGGGCAGTGATGGATGTCATCAGAATTAGTGAAAGACTCATGGCAATTGGACTCCAGCCTAATGATAGGTCAGTATTCATAATCTCAGCCTATGATAGGGTAGTATTCATAATCTCAGCCTATGCTCAACAGCAGGGTTATGATAGTGAGGAAACAAGTGCATTCAGACAGCAATTGCAGAACCTACTAGGACAACTTGAATTGGTGGTGATAATAGGTGACCTGAATGCACATATCAGGACAGACAGAAAAGGAAATGAGGACTGTCTAGGACCATATAGGTGTGGGAACATGATAAAGGAGAAACCATTCTAAACATCTAAATAAAACAAAAACCCAAGAAGGGTAAACACTGAGAAAAAATGAAACCAAAAAATTACGGACTGTGCTGAGTGCCGTTTAATGAAAAGCTAAACAACAAGCTCCAATATACTAAGTGCTTTCACCATCAATACAATACTCTGAAGAAGCCATTGTATTGATGGTGAAAGCGCTTAGTATATTGGAGCTTGTTGTTTAGCTTTTCATTAAACGGCACTCGGCACAGTCCGTAATTGTTTGGTTTCATTCATTCTAGACATCTGTCTGGCAAATGGCGTGATTGTGGACAACACATGGTTAATCAAGAGACAGTCACAAGATCACATACAAGAGTGACCAATATGCAACTCAGGTGGACTTCCTCCTAGTAAGGAAAGGGCACTGGGGAAAATCAGCGATTGCAAATTCATCCCTGGTTAAACATTCGGCCCATAGTATGGTTCACTGGTTGCCACAATCATCTGCAAGCAGTGGCCAGAGAGGGATCTAAGTTCAATAGTGATTAGGTTATAGGCCTGGAAGTTGACTGAAGAGAATGCACAACAGTTCAAGGAGTTACTCAGGGCTAATACACCTCAGGAAGATGTGGAAATAAGTGGAGTTTATAAAGAATGGTGGTGCCTCAAAACAGTATGTGTGAGGACTACAGAACAGATATATGGTCAAGCCAGGTATGGAAATAAGGTACATAAGGAAAGCTAGTGGTGGAATACAGAAGTTCAGGAAGTTATGAAAAGTAATAAGGAGTGCAGAAAAAAGTATTAGATACAAAGGACGGACCAAGCTAGAAAGGAATACTGTTTGGCTAACAAAGAGGCTAAGAAAGGAGCTGCAAAAGCAAAGAACAAGGTATCAGAGCACTCTACAAGCTTCTGGAAAGGGACTCAGTAGGTGGGACAAAGAAACTATATCAGGTTGCAAGGCAAAGACAGAAAGATAAACAAGATAGTCAGACACGATTCATAAGGGATGCCAACAACCTGCTCACCAGTCCACAGGACATCAAAATTTAGATTGAAGGAATACTTCCAGCAGCTTCTGAATGAAGAAAACCTCACAGAAGCTCTACTGCCTCAGACACAGCCTACAGTGAGAGAAGAGAAGGAGCCCACCATAGAGAAAGTAAGAACAGCACTAAGGAAAATGAAGGGAGGGAAAGCAGCAGGCTCAGATGAGGTGACAGCAGATATGATAAAGATGCTGGGTGACATAGGGGAGAAATGGCTCCTGAGGGTACTCATAGCGGTGGGGAGAGAAAGACGCATGCCAGATTATTGGAGAATAAGCATACTAGTGCCATTGTTCAAGAACAAAGTGGACATTCACAACTGTGGGCAGTAAAGAGATATCAAACTCCTCTCACATTACATGAAAGGTCTGAAGAGGGTGAGTAATAAATATGCATAGTAGTAGAAAGTAAGATGGGAGATGAGCAGTTCTGATTCAAATCAGGATGCAGCACAACTGACTGACTGCAGTAAGAGAGATAGTTGAAAAGAAGCTAGAAATTAGGAAAGAGTTCATATGGGCATTCCAAGACTTGGAGAAAGCATATGACAAGGTTCCAAGAAAGTTGATTTGGGCAGTACTGCAGTAGTTCAAAGTCCCAGAAACATTGGTAGAATTAGTGCAGGCTATGTACAAGGACCCAATGACTAAAGTATGAACAGTGTTCAGTCTCATAGAGGGGCCCCCAGTGGGAGTGGGTGTGCATCTGCAAACAGGTCAGAGAAGATGGATCAAAAAAGTTGCTGCATACAGATGATGTGACATTACAGTCCAACTCTGAGCAAGAGCTTCAGCAAAGTATAGGGAAATGGAATGCAAAACTGAAGGCACATGGGATGAAACTGTTTACAGATAAGGCAATTCTAATAGGAGCAAATGGCAGAAATCAGAAGAATATGAGAACTGAGATACAAGGGAAAATAGTGGAACAGGTTAACAACTTCAAGTATATGGCAAGGGTGGTTGAATAGAAGGGAAGTCTGAATGAGGAAGTCAACGCTAGAATCAGAGGAGCTGCAGCCAACTGTCACAGAGTGTCAGGGGTAGAATATGCGACAGAAGAAAAGTAAAGAAATTGAAAAGTAAGGTGTACAAAACAGTGGTGTGACCAGTTAGTTCTGTATAGTACAGAAAACTGGGCAGTGAAGGCAGACCAGCTGAGGAAGTTGGAGGTGATGGAGATAGAGTGCTTGAGATGGGTGGTGGGATGCACACTGTTGGACAGGCAAAGAAATGAGGACATAAGAACAAAAGCCAAAGTAGTTCCAATTGCAGAAAAGGTAAAAGAGACAGATTATGGTGGTTCAGGCACATGTGCAGAAAAGCAGAAGACAATCTGTTGAAAAAGATTTGGGAGAGACAGGAAGAAAGCAAGAGGAAATGAGGACATCCAGCAAAGAAGTGGATGGATTGTGTGGAGAAAACCTGTGACAGTCAGGCATGAGTGTCAAAGAAGGTGAGGGAGTGGCATTGAATTGTGAGAGATGGCGACAGATCTCACAATACTGACTCCATATAAAAAAATGGGAAAAAGAGAGTTTGTGATGGTGGTGATGGTGATGTAGGTTTTAGCGGTCATGACTTAAACTCAGAAATTGGTACATGTTGAATATTTCCCTAAAGTTTATCTGTACATAATGGTAGCAAACATGACATTAATTGTTTACATGGCATTGCACTGTATATGAGGGCATTACACAGACATATGCTGTAAGGTCTGATCTGTCAGTAAGTGCACCCCCCTGTATACTACCTGATATGAGCTAATCACCATTTTTTTGGACATCAAACCGTAATCATCATGACAACTTTTCCCGCCAGGGAAAATGATATTATTATTGAGGCACTGTGGCAGCATGGCTGAAATATGCTTGGAGAGATGGTGATGTTGTCTGGAAACAAAAAGTGTGGAGTGTGGAGTCACATTACCAACATGGTTAATGGTGTGGGTGGACAAAACCAATCCAGAGACCCCTGCTGTCGTTGTTGCCCTGACATGATCCTCCATGCAACCAACAGACAGGGAGAGAAATTCCACTGGAGGTAGACCACCATTGCCTCCTCCAGATGAGATGACAATCTTCCTGACCTCCCATCATAACATCTGCTAAGATCCTTGTATACCCATGGAGGAATTGAGGCAGGTATTCCAGGACATACAGGTATGTCCACCACTCACAAACACAACAGCATAATTAAATTGTCTGTTATGGACATTCATTCACTCAGCTTACTTTTTGTTTTGACTGTCACAACGGCACAACTATGTCATGTGCAAATGGACATTCAAGATGGAAAAAAAACATAAATCTAACAGTGTGTTATATTACCGAATAATGCAAATATGACAGTGTTAGCACCATGTGTACTGTTGTGTTTCTCACTTGCACAGGATCATCAACAACAGATCAATGGCATCACATTTCAGGCATATGTCTCTGCAGTCTGTTAGGGCGATTACTAGAGTTTTCCTCTTTTTGCTGTTATGTCAGAGGTGTATACTCACCTGTTGTTTATGTTCCACTTTAACCTATAGTTACTGCATTACACAGGATGATTCATTCCTCATCTGGGGAGGATAGACATGGTAAAGCAGTCTGTCTCATTGCTATAGGTCAATATTGTTAAGTACAACTGTGATCTTTAAGGCTAATGTGGCCTTGTTCACCTGCATAGGCACATGCAATCTGGAAAACACAGTCAGCCTTTGGGTATGTGTGTATCTTGTTTGGTGTGTGTTATATACTATTTTCAAAGCTGCACAATGCCGTGAATGTTCTTCCTGCTGAATTGTTGTGTACCTGTCTCTTTTTATATGACAGTGACATTTCAACCCTCACTACAAGAGGTAGAGTCAGAGGAGGAAGGACATGTCAGGTATATCATCATGTCCATCATATTTGTTTGATATGCGACTTATATGGTTTATCTCTGCTCTATATGGGTATTGCTCCACCCACAGCCATGCTGACCCAGTTAATCCATATCCCACAGCCAGACTGACCCAGTAAGTCCATATCTCCATAATTAGTGTAGCTAGATACTTGTCCATTTATGTCACTCACATCTTGCCTCATTTGACTTCTGTAAACATATAAGATATGTCTCGTCTGTCTTTATTTACAGCACATCCATTTCCTGCCTCCTACACTGATCCTGAGCTGGGATATGATGAATCTCATTCTAATAGTATGGCTAATGGCACACAGAGCACTGCAATTAGTTCATTGTCTGGCTTAAAAGGGGACAACTGGGTGTTTCATGGTACAGCTTTCGAATGGGGGGATAGTGTGGCTATCCATTTTGATGATGTAGGGGCATCACATATTGGACATGAAGATGACCATGACACACTGTCCCATGTTGAATTTGGTAGTGGTGGTGACTCTTCCCCTACAATGGACTGATAATGTCTATCATATTACACATGAGAGTGTAGGTGATGTACACAGATGTGTGCCAGAGGGTGTACACTTACTGTTACAGGCACGTGAACATTCAAAATGAAATAATGGCTCTAACCTGCATGCACATACGTATGCCACCAATTTAGTAGCACACCAGCATGACAGTGTGGTATCTGTTGCACATTCTGTTGAAAGCCTTGTTATGCATGTTCTAGAGCAGTGCTGTAGTACTAACCAAGTGTTACCTGCATGAGGGGGTCATGGCAGCACTGACTGCACAGCATGACAGTGAGGTATCCATTGCACACTCTGTTGAGAGTGTTATGGCCGTTCTAGAGCAGTGCTGTAATAGTAACCAGGTGTTACATGCATGGAGAGGTCATGGCAGCATTGGCTGCACTGCATGACAGTGAGGTATCTGTTGTACACTCTGCTGACAGCCTTGTTATGGCAGTGATTGAACAGTGCCACAGTACTAACCAGGTGTTGCATGCATGGGGAGGTCATGGCAGTGCTGACTGCACAGCATGACAGTGTGGTATCTGTTGCACAGTCTGTTGAAAGCCTTGTTATGGTAGTGCTAAAAAGGTGCCATAGTATTAATTGAGTGTTAGATGCCCTGACCCTCATGAACAGAGTACCTCCAGTGGGGAGAGGCAGACCCCCTCTCAGTAGACCCACACATAGCCCTTGGGCATCATCGTCTGTGCTGCAACATGCAGGCACATCTGCTGTTGGTCAACCTATTAAGAACCCAGCAGTCACATCCAGACAGATACATTGCAGTATTGCTCCTACCCCCACTGTATCCCAACCTATCATCTTAACCAAGTCCTTGGTACAGCGCTGTGGGCTGAGTATTCCCAGATGTAGCAGGGGTTGCCAAGATAGCAGTGCGACTCATCAGTATGGGTGCCCTAGACTGCATTAGATTAACACTACCAGTTGATCCACTGTGTGTCCTGTTGTGTCATTCTATCCCTGTGGCAATGAAGACCGTTGTACTGATGACTGCCTACTACACTTTTAAGTGCTTTCCCAAGTGTCTGATGCCACAGGCTTTTCCTGTTCATTTATCTGACTTAACTGACTGCCTTCACTTTGTGTTATGTTGTACATTCTTTATCACTGTTATATTTTAAGTAAAAAGTCACCCTTATTTCATGTTTTCAGCTCTTAACAGTTGACATGTAGTGAGCATTTCTTCCAGTCATCAGCATATTACTTTATTTTTGCAGCATTGATTGATGCGGTTCACATTTCATTGTTTTCCACCATACCTGCATGCACAGGTGTACCTCATAATGCAAACCAGTGATACTTGTGGCATCTTATTCTGGGGCTCCACATGCCTCCCCTTCATCATAACATGCACCTCTCTTTACTTATTCCCCTTTGTAATCCTCTTGCTGATGTGTACTACCCATGTGTGTCTTTCCATAACTACCTACTTACACATGCATACATACCTTTGCTGCTACATCCCACGATGATGCATGTTCCATGGCTGTTGTGTACTGCCTGTCATTGATGTTCTGCAAAATTTAACAGATGTTTTCATCTGACTGGATTATGTTGTTGCACATGCTCATACATTATAGGGTTGCCTTATGTGTGACATTCCATACCAGGCATGTCTAGTAATACTTGTTTATGATATGTCAGGCATGTTGCCTTTTAGCCAATCCTTACCATGTGGTCAATATTGCTGCTGCTGTATGTTGCTCAGTATGGCATACAACACTGTTACAGATCCCTGTGTCATGTGTGATTCATAGGTTCATAGGTTCATAGGTTGGTACTAGGCTATTGGCCCTAGGGCCTATACAAGCCTAGCTATAACAATTCCCTGGTTATTTCTTCCCACAGTATTTACTGCCCTGGACCCCTGTCTAGCAGTGCAACTGACGTGATCCCCGGGGTGAATTTCCTATCTCCCATCCAATCATTAAGGTTCCTTTTGAAGAGGATCAAAGAGGTGCTCTGCTTGACATGTATGGGCAGAGTCTGGGGAGTCTCTGAGTCAGGATCCTATCCCTCCAGCATGTTTTGTTCATTGTGATGACAAGGTTTAGATCCCTGGAGCGTGTGTCTCTGAGGGATTGGGATTTTCTTAAATGTAGCATGTCCAACAGCTCTGGGTTTGACATGGCTTGTATGTTAAGCAGAGATCGCCTCTGAGTAGACGATATGCGACAGAGTATAGGTGGAGTTTTTTAGACCATCAGCATAGGGAATCTGCTTTAGGCCTGTGATTCTTTTAGTGAGGTATTTCTGTGGCCTTTCCAGTTGTTGCAGATGTCTTGAGAGGTACATATAAAACAGGGCATTGTATTCTATAATGGGTCTAATGAGGGATGAGTACAGTGGGACAATGACCTCCTTTTTTCTGGATGAAAAGCCCTTAGTGAAGAGGTGTGCCACATAGAAGGATTTCCTGACTGTTGTGGGGATGTGGTTATCGAAGGTGAGACCACTGTTCACCTGTATCCCTAAGTCTCTTATCACACTTTCGGTGTTTAGTGTACTGCCAACTATGTGGTAATTCACAGGTACATGGTTTTTCCCAAAGGGGATAACTATATATTTCTTGGCACTGAGCTTGAGCCCATGGCTCTGGCACCAACCATCTGTTTCTGTAAGGCCCTTTTGTAGAATATCCACATAATTTGGGGGATTCAATAATGGCTCCCAGTTTGCAGTCATCTGCAAACTTTGTTAGCCAGAGTCCCTTAGTGTTAGCCTGTACTTCAGAGAAATAGATGCCAAACAAGAGCGGTCCCAGGACTGAACCTTGAGGTACTCCAATTGTCTCTTGTCTGGAGCTAGATTTGGAGTCGGCTACTTTTACAGTGTGGGTTCTGTCAGTAAGCCAGTTGGCAACCCATCGAGTGACATAGGTGTTAATGCCCAACTTAGTAAGTTTATCTATGATTCCAGAGTGGGTGATGGTGTTGAAGGCCTTAGCAATGTCCATATAGGCTGTGTGGACCACCTTACCCTTGTCCACGGCACTGGAGACTGATTCAAAGAAGTCAATCAGGTTCAGGAGACAAGATCGGCCCCTCACAAACCCAAACTGTGTGGGGTCCAGTGTTTGAAGGTTGCCAATGTCTTTGTTTATAAGCTCCATGATAATACTTTCCAGGGCCTTGCAGATCAGGCTCAGGTAGTTCCCGGGATCCAAGGTGGATCTCCCCTTGTGGATTGGGATAACTGTAGCTGTGCGCCACTCAGTTGGCATGAAGCCTGAGGTGAGGTTAATGATTAAACATGATACTTAGGTTAGGTGCCAGTTCATTTTGTAGCTCATGTAGTACACAGCCTGGGATGTTGTCTGGTCCCATGGATGCAGTATTCTTAGCTTTGGAGAGTGTGATTTTTACCTGTGTGGTCGTTATTACCAGAATTTGGCATTCTTTCATTATTGAGATGGGCCCTTTAGGGGGTGAGAGGGGGTTGAAGTTTGCACTGAATTGATCTGCCAGGATATTGGCAATATCCTTGGGATCAGTATATTTAATGCCATTCTGTTGTAGCTCAGAGCAAATCTGAGCATTGCCATTTAGATTTTTGACATAGCTATAGAATGCCTTGTGGTTGTCTTTGAAATCTTTGGCAATTTTATTTTTGTAACTAGCTTTGGAGGATTTTATGAGGGGTCTCAGCTTCTTACTGAGGCTTGTAAGGGAGTTTTATGCACCATTGGATTTTCCTCTTTTCTGCAACAGTTTCTTCCTTTTGTTGTAAAGTTTGTTTATGGCAAGGGACCACCAGATTGGCTTCCTTTTTTTGGAGGAGAGCGTCTTGGTTCTATTGGGGATGGCACAATTCATGCATGAATGGTTGTGCTCATACAGTGTCTTAGTGTAGGATTCAGCAGTCAAACTTTCAGTTCCTGTCTGCATGGGTGTCATGAAGTTTGTCACTTCTGACTTGAGTAGCATGAAGTTGGCTTTGGAGAAGTTTTTTAGGGATGTTTCCTTACTGGGAGATGGGATGTGGATGTCAAGGGTGATTAATGTATGGTCAGACCTGACCAACGAGGGGGTGACCATAGATGTGGAGCATCGATTTCCCATATTGGTAATGACCAGTCCTAGGATATTGGAGCCCCTGGTGGGACTAAGGATTAGTTGATCCAGGGCATTGGAATTTATGAATTCCAAGAACCGTTGGGCAAAGGTGTTGGTACATGAGTAGTTTTTCCATTTAATGGCAGGGTAGTTGAAATCACCCAGTATTAGGGTATTTGGTTGTATCTTAATATTTTCCCATATGTTTAGAAAGGTGTAGTGAGAATTTTGGGCCATGGTGGGAGATCTGTAGCAAGCTATAATTTGGATTGCAGTCTTACCTAGTGTTAGTTGCACCTGGAGAATTTCACATGCATTATGTTGGGCAACTAGCCTGGTGTTGTGAATATCCTTAGTGAATATGGACACTCCTCCACCTTTAGTGTTAAGTCCTGGTTTGGTGGCCAAAAAGTGTGGTAAGAGTTGTAGCCTGGTATTGCAGGGGTGCTCTCTGGAGCCTTGAACCAGGTCTCAGTTACTGCACAGATATAGATGTTCTCCATTTTTAGGAGTGCCTCGAGAGAGTACATTTTGAGGTTTAGACTTATAGCATTGAGTAGCATTACCTTCAGATTTTGCATGCTTGTACCTGTTACAGTGGTGGTTTTGTCCTTTGAACTTTGCCTAAAAAAGGCACTATAGGGGTGGCAAGAGCCATAGCCAGTAACCTGAATCCCAGGGGCGACAGGTGCAGTCAATCTCTGGCAAAGCATCATGTTCTATTGATCATGTTGTCCCAGGCAGACAGATACTGGATCCCTTTTGAATAACACCAGAAGCTTAGCCAATTTTTGAAATCAATCATTTTGTCCTTATACTGTGGTATCATTCTGGGTGAAGGCAGGATGCTACTCAGGGCTAGGGTCATACCTGCCTGGGCTACATGATCCAAGAGCTCTTCCATGTCTCTTTTCATGTAGTCCAGAGAGGTGCGTCTCAGGTCATTCACTCCAACATGGACAACGACAGAGTCATATTTGTACTTGTTGTGGAGTGACTTGAGTGCATGCATTATGTGGCGGATCCTGGCACCCGACAGGTAGCTGACAGAAATTTTCTCTTTGTTCAGCCTGGTGAGTGGGACATCAGTGTGCCTGACTATAGAGTCACCTATGACTAAAGTGTTGTGTGCATTGTCTTGCCTTAGGGGCTGTTGTTGGGTGATGCATCTCAGTTTTATTGGACCATGCCTGCAATTAGGTTTTGTTGATTACGATACATTCCCAAACAATGCATGATCCTACACATTTGTACAACTACCTTCATATGCTAATTTTATGTATGATGATATCCAACCTGGGCAACACGTTCTGTTGGACGCACATCAGGCGTGCTCCACATATATGCCAGTGGGGTTGTCTTTGGTGATGTACTTTCATGAAATGGTCTTGTGTTGAATGTTCCTCTGTAGACATCAACATGTGTTCATTGCTATGTCATATATATTTGCAGGTGAATATTGTGGTTATGGTATGCATGATGTTCAATCTGGACATCTTATCAGCTGTTTCCATTAGCATTGCTCTCTGCTGATGCTGCTGCTGTGGGGCAACATTGTATGAGTCTCACTTTTATGTTTGTGTACTTCTGTATGTGTGGTGTGTCATGACTCAAAGGTGTGTGTCGGATGCTGTGGTGTTGCCTGAGCTTGGACATATGGCCACATTGTCCATCGTCTTTGCCTATTTCTTCTCACCCCTTTGTAGTCCTGATCATCCTATGACAGCTCTGATAGCTCCACATCTGACATTTGGGGTTCTTGGGAATGGTCATCCACACCTGGCAGGCCACTGTTTGTTGACATTAGCATGTTGAACAGCATGGCACACACAACAATCACATCTGATGAGTTTTCTGGTGACAATTGGTGTGCACCCCTAAGAATATTCAGACATTGGAGTCTTTCAGCATACTAAACACATGCTAAATGGTGTTCCATGTTGTGGTGTATACTCTGTTGTATGCATTAATGGGGCTGTGCATGGTTAACCATATTCACCTGTTTGTAGTTAAATGAAAACATATTTAATTCTCATCTTTACTGTTGACATGTATTGATAATGCTTACATTATAGCTGTAGTCCTGTACTTAGCAAGTACGATCCCCTCCAAATTTCATCATGTTGGAAAATGGCCTTTAGATTGCCGTCTCACCAAACTCCTGTATCGTGCAAACTACCAGGCTGTTGCCATGTCTATGGTAACGAGGCCATCTGCACAGCACACAACCTGGAAAATGAGTGATGGCCACCCCTTTCTATTGCTGTACTGTCCAGCACCAGGTACTGCTGGAGGTTTGATTAGGAAGTGCCATAGTCCATTGCATTGAAGACACAGGCAGTGGCAAAGGACTGTTGCATGGCAGTTCTGCGCTCAATGGATGTTGTTGACAAGTGGATGCATTCATCCATTCTCCTGCACATTACTTCAAGGAACTGCCCTAGAATCTGACTGGCAGCTGAATGGGACACTCCTATGTAATCGACCAATGCATTCATCCATTCTCCTGCACATTTCTTCAAGGAACTGCCCAAGAATTGGACTGGTGGCTGTCTGGGACACTCTTATGTAATTGACCATATGCCACTGAAATGTCCCAGAGGCCAATATACCCAGACTCAGACACATTTTTTTTCTTCTGGTACTGTATTACCCCACAGACTGCATGTGTGTAGGTAGGGTGCACTCATCCTGCACCAGCTCTCTATCTAACCTGCATCTATCAGTGATTCCCTGGCCAGACAGCTGCCTTACCTGTAGCTTGGCTCAGTGCTTTGCTGGCTGCCGCTGGGAGGCATTGGCAGATCATCTTCTATTATGGCCATTAGTACCCCAGCCTGGTCTAATATAAATATTTTGCAGAATCCACAAGATTGCTTAGAGATTCATAGCACATTATAAAGTAAAGGGAAAGCTCAAATGGCCTCTGTCAAGTGCTTTAAATTGTTGGCACACTAGTCTGTTGTATTTTATCATCGTTGGGCACACACATTGTGGTTCAGAATCTGGCAGGCATATGTGGAGTCTGTAGTTATCCTACACTGAATGAATTCTAATTTGTTCATTTTACCATCTGTTATGGAACTGCATCTGCTGTTCTTGCACTGATGTCTTCC
Organism: Protopterus annectens; assembly: GCF_019279795.1. NCBI lineage: Eukaryota > Metazoa > Chordata > Ceratodontiformes > Protopteridae > Protopterus > Protopterus annectens. The sequence continues at coordinate 76,438,045 of NC_056745.1, forward strand.
TTCAGTGTGACATGCTGTCTGGAACTTTCTTTTGAAATACTTCATTATAAATAATACTTCATTATATCTTCCAAGTTTGAAATAAAGTTAAAGGCTTTAAAGATATATATTTTTTAACTGTGTAATACTTCTGGAAATACTCTAGATTCTTCCTTGTTCATCACTGTAATCTATGTTGTTAAGAGTGCTGACTGCATCGTTCCCAGCAGGAACTAAAAATGTCTTCTACTATCATCAAAGCAGAACCTGCTGAGGATTGGACTCCCAAACCCTACTCTCAGAAAAACACTTGGCTGTAAAAACACATTTCAAGTGTATTGGTGGGAGGCATGGTCCTCCACCCTGCACCCCCAAACATCTATATACCATCTCCATGGTCACTCCAACTCAAATTAGGGGAAAAATTACCCTTAATGGGTCCTCACTGCTGGCACATCTCTCTGACAATGAATTTCTAAGGAGGTGCTCTGATCCTCAGTGGCCTGAGCCTTGTACATTTGTCACTCAAGAAATCAGTCTTCCTCCACCAGTAGGGTAGCTCTAAAAATGGTCTATTAAGAGCAGTGTTCCACTCCATTTAACTAATAAAAATAAAATAAGCAGCCAATAAAGTTACTGGGAAATAATAGACTTCCTAAGGGTGCTGTGAGGCCAGACATACAAGGAGGGTTATCCCACCACTGGAAACTGTATTATTTCTCTGGAAAACTGAGCCTGGAGTGACGGCATTAGTGTGCATACAAAATGAAATACCTGTTGTTTATCTCAGATATTTAGATATATATATATACATTATATTTATGTGAACTATGTTTTATATATATATATATATATATATATATATATATATATATATATATATATATATATATGGGTCACCTTCAGATGCCCGACAACGCGTTTCGCTGACACGGAATCCGACGGGACGAAAACACCGACAACGCAGATGACCGACAAGGTGAGAACCCGACGGACTTGGTAAGTGTGCGATCGAGTGAGGGATTTAGTGTTAGGGAGCGGACAGGTAAGTGTGCGATAGTGAGGGACTGTGGCTTTAGGGGTGGGTTAAGTGAGTTAGGGTTAGGGTGCAGGTAGGGTGTGTGTGCGATAGTGAGGGACTGTGGGTTTAGGGGTGGGCTAAGTGAGTTAGGGTTAGGGTGCAGGTAGGGTGAGTGTGCGGTAGTGTCGGACCTTGGGGTTAGGGATGGGTAAGTGAGTTAGGGTTAGGGTGCAGGTAGGGTGAGTGTGCGGTAGTGTCGGATCTTGGGGTTAGGGGTGGGTAAGTGAGTTAGAGTTAGGGTGCACGTAGGGTAAGTGTGCGGTAGTGTCGGACCTTAGGGTTAGGGTTTGGGTTAGGGATAGTGGATATGTTATGTAGTGTACTGTGTTGTTTACGTGTAGTGTGTTGGTGTAATGGTTTTCGGTGTTTTGCGTTGTCGGTCTTTTGGTGTCGGTGATTAGTGTGTCGGCGAAACACGATTTCGAGGATATAAAGGTGATCCATATATATATATATATATATATATATATATATATATATATATATATATATATATTTTTTTTTTCCCTCTGTAATGTTTACATCCAAAACATAGAAGTAATCCAAGTACTCAGTAAGGTCTGAATGTACACATGCATACGCACAGATGTAGCCATTTTATTGAGTGTGTACAGCTGAAAATCTGATTGCGCTCAAATGAACAACTATATAAATAACAGCCACAGCAATACATTTCAGTTATCTGCTGTCAGATGCGTATAGTACAAAGCATTACAACTTCTTTTTGAATCTGCACAACACACACACGCACACACACAAACACAAAATTATAATTTTTTGCAGTAGTTCTGAAAATTTGGATTTACATGGAGTCATATACCACAGAAATGCATGACATATGGCTATTCAGTTTGTTTATACTGGAGTAGAAAGATGTTCAGGGCAAGCCAAATGTTTAAATGAAAAGGGTAGTTACTGGTGTCTTAATGTTTTTACAACTGTATTCCCTGCCAATGTGACATTTTAAAACTTCATATCAGACAAAACATTGAGCTGAGCATTAATATGTGCAGAATCGGGTAGAATGTTATTTACAGTAAACAGAATCATGACTAATAACATTTATGACTAATAACATTTATGACTAATAACATTTTCTCGAATGCTCATGCTAATACATCTGCATACTTTGCTGGCCAGCAAAATTTCTTTGCTAAATTTGTTGGCATTGGATTATATACTTTGTATTTTATTATTACACAATAAATGTTAGTGAATTAAGCATGTTCACTTTGTATATCTTACAGAACATTTCCAAAAAGAAGATCTAGGAATTCAGGTCTGATTACACAGGTTGTGGCCGATCTAGGTTATTTCCATTAATTTTAAGTTATAACATAATGTCACTACTCTGCAATTCCCTGTCACAAAGTTACATTTGAAATATTACTTACTGACTGTGCCTCCATGCTGTCAGTTTTTTTTGTCATTGTAGTCTTGATTTCAACCTTGTCTTCCATCTCGGAGACTGAGTTATTAATATGAATACCACAGGAGCCATCTCATAGTCATTTCAGTCTGAGAATTATGACATTCACCGGTGATGATTCAACTTACATGCACCATTAAAAAGTACACCACTCTTTGTAAAAAAAGTTGGTATATAGTCACTCCCAAGACACAGGTCTTCACAGGATGCCTTGATCTTACGGAGGCAAGGTGCTACACTTTGGCTCATATAAAACCTGTCAATTTTCTGCTCAGGATAAATCATAACTTTGAGACTTCAATGCATGTTGTAGAATTTTGCAGTTAGCCTTTTATTATGCAGTACTTCAAGTCATGGTGAATAAATGTCTGTAAAGTGGAAATCACGTCCAAAGCAGTTCAACAGTAAACTTGTCTACTGATGCAGTTACCAGAAAAGAGCAAAAGCTGTTTTTCACATGTACTGTGACAGGTATGGTATGAAAACAGGGAATATAAACAATACTTAACTCTACAAATAGTCAAGCGTTGTAATACAAGAAAACATTAACATATCATTTTTATGTTGTTTACATCTGTATAGCTTTTTAGTAAGACTGAATATATATCTATATATATATATATATATATATATATATATATATATATATATATATATATATATATATATATATATATATATATATATATATATATATATATATATATATATATATATAAATATATATATATATATATATATGGATCACCTTTATTTTGTCGACAGTCCATTTCACCGGCACTCATCTCAGCAGGCCCAATTCACTAATTCACTGAAACGTCATTTCACAGACACTTCATTTCACCAACACTCATTTAGTCGAAAATGATATATGATCTATTCCCCACTGTAGAGCGACCCTGGAGTTAGAATATATAGTAAGGGGGGTTGTGGGGGGTGACTCCAGGGTCGCTCTACTGTGGGGAATAGGCCATATATCATTTTCAACTAAATGAGTGTCAGTGAAATCAAGTGTCGGTGAAACAATGTTTCAGTGAATTGGGTCTGCTGAGTTGAGTGTCGGTGAAATGAACTGTCGACGAAATGAAGATGACCCATATATATATAAAATAGATATATATATATATTTACATATATATATATATATATATATATATATATATATATAAATATATATATATATATATTTTTATATATATATATATATATATATATATATATATATATATATGAGTGTATAGATATATATAAAATATGTATATATGTTTTTCTGTAAATAAATCTGTTCAGCAACAAAATTGTATAGTGTGGTTTCATTTCAATGACTAGGCATTTGATAGCTTTCCCTCCTGTGTATCACCTCTCTAATGCATGCACATATCAAAGCAGCCCATGCCCCAAATCCCATCTCTACACCTTAGCTTAGAGAACTCCTTTCCATAACTTTACCACCACACAAAACACTCAAACACACACTGCATTCAACAACCACACACATACACACACACACACACACACACACACACACACACACACACACACACACACACACACACACACACACACACACACACACACACTCCATACACAGTACTAAATCTATCCCATTTCTTAGTGGTAACTCTAATCCTAATCTGCAAATGCTTGCACATGCACTCTCACCTCCTAATGCCAAACATTTAGTATTAAAATCCCAAATCCACACATACTTTAACCACTTACACTCCATCTTCCTTCTTTCAACATCTCCAGTACTTGATAATGAATGGCCTTGATAGATTTTTCAAACTCTTGTCTATCAACGGACTGACAATTTGAAATGGTGAAGTGAACCCACACACACACACACACACACACACACACACACACACACACACACACACATATATATATATATATATATATATATATATATATATATATTTATATTGGAAAACTGAGCATAGACAAATCCCCTTTGTTCAACAGCTGTTTAGTCGACAAAATTTTTTTGACTACACAGATGGCTAACAAGTATGCTAGATTGCAAAATTCTGTTGGTTGGGAAATATCCCTTTCCATGACATCGTGCAAGCTGATAGTTAGTATATGTAATTAGTAGAGAATGTGTGAGGTGCAGCCCCAGGAGGGGGACTTACTCCCAGGAAAAAAATATATTTTAGGCTATTTTTAAAAATTGTGTTTTGCATGCGCCAGTATTTTTGCTTCGTGCCTGAGAAGTAGTGTGTTGATATTTGCAATGCTGACCTTTTGTGTTCAGCCTTGCAAACATCAATATATGGGTCATTCACTCTTTTACAATAGATGTCTTTCTCTCTCTCTCTCTATATATATATATATATATATATATATATATGTATAGACAGAGATAGAGAGAAAAAGAGAGAGAAATAAATGTTTCTTGTATAGCATAACCTTAGTTGTCCAAGGTATAAAGAATTTTGGGACATTGGGTGGCTCGCATAAGTGGAAGAGATAGGGAGACTTCATTAGAATATAAACAATAGTTTTAGTAACATTTGTTTAATGCTCACATTATAGAAGGACTTAAATGACACTGGAAAGTTTAAGTGAGTTTTAATGAGAAAACCATTTTGCATTGAATTTGTATTTTGTGCTTTAAGATATTTTTTTTCTTTCAGACCAGAAATAGACCAGACATCGTGGGTAGCTTGTACATTTAATTATAACAACCAGCTGTCATTTTTCACCCTACTCATGCAAATTGTATTTCTTATTACAGACAATTTAAGAACACTCTGATTAATATAAATATTAAGTTCTCTAGGTTATAAAATACCAAATTTGATCATGAAAGTGCTTTCTTTATGCAAAAGCAATATAGGTTAGTAATAGGCTAACTGCCCTTGCGAGCCATTTTAAGCCTAGCCAATTATCGCCAGTGAGATTCAAACCCTGTGCTTTGTGTTTGTAAGGCAAACACCTTAATCATTAGGACACCCTCCCAACCCCATATAACTACATATTAGCCACTCATAAAATGTACAGGGACCTGGCTGAGGCTTTAAAATCACAGAGCAAACATAATGGACAGAAAAGCATGATTTTATAAACAGCGATGTTTAACATCTCTTGCATGTTCCTAAAGCTTTCATTTACATCTATGTTTTGTTTTACCTTTGCAGAACTTACTTATATAAACAAGCATGGCATAAACTTCTTTTGCAGAATTGTAGCTAATGTATGTTTAACATCAAAGTTTACACAGTTAATGTTATTGTAGCATTGTACAACATAAAGACAGAAAGTAAAACTACTGCTGGTTTACCTGTAACTGGGCTGAACATAAATATCAGTAGAAAGGGGTCTATAATAATAGATGTGATCTAATAAATCTCCATAATTTATTTTTTGTGGAAACCCATACGGACATTACATCAAATAGCATGATGTATTAGATCATTATATAAAAGATGACAACTAGGACAGTTAACAAAACATTTTACTGGATAAAAATTGTATTATATAACCAAAATAAGATTTACATCTAATAGTATCATTATTATTAATTGCTGAACAGTAAGTGGCATGATTTCTTTTTTTTTTATATATATATTTTTTTCAATTGCATGCCCAGGGCATGATTGCAAGACAGAGTAGTTGAGCTTTCAAGACATCTTTTCTGCACCTCAATAAGGAGCTATGACATATTAATACATGCAGTTCTGGACCTGCACATTTCTTAGTAAGGCAGGGAAGGCAAAAGTGATCAGGACAATGGCTAAAACCATGCAAATAATCTAATATACATGTGGGCTTATGGTATGAGCTACAAGCCAGTTTCTTACCTTCTGTGACAATAAGAGTAGGATTTAGATTTTGTGCTTCATGAGATGTTACATAAGAAAATGCAAACCAAATCTGCTGCACAGCTCTCAAACTCTTAGTGTAAGAAATCTGGACAAGCCCAACAAAATGAGGGGACAAAGGGCCAAAAATAGGGACATGTTTTTAATATTGGTCTTATAACCTTATAAAGTTACTACAGTAACATTGTTTGTTTTAACATACATTTTCTAAAGGATTTAAAGTTGAAACTCAAATGCATACAATTATTTAGTGACTTCAATCCTCAGATCATCCCAGTGATTTGCCAGAAAATCACAAATTTTATGAGGAGCAGACTAAAAATTTGAGCCAAAAGTCTGGACATTCCGTGAAAATCTGGACAATTGAGAGGTATGATCTTCTGGCAAAAAAGTAAACAAAAAAAACTAATAGAGCATGGGTGTCCCTTTGTAAATGCATATCAAATCATCAAAGTAATGAAAGCAATGTACCAGAACAGTGTGATAAATGCTGTTAGCAGTATATTTACATTCATCTAGGGCCACTTGTGAAGTTAGCATATGAAGGAGGAAAGGCGTTACCCATGTCAGTGCCGACAAAACGAGGCTAGACTTGATTACCAAAAGCAAACTAATTATTAGTATGGATTGTCTTAACTTTGAAGTGTATATTCAAAATATAGTTGTAAAACAATTGACAACTTTCTAGAAAGAAAATAACATTTATTATTTATTTATTTGTCTTTGTTTACTGGTAAAGTCCAACTAGGTAATACCCATTTTCAGCAAAGTCCCGGGCAGTAAAGCTCCATTTGCTTAAACTGCATTTTACTACATTCCAGTTAAATACAGAGTAGTTACATTTCTATTTACATTTATACACAAACAGTTGTTACATTTATACATTCTAAGCTTTTACAGAGGTGGAAGTTACTAAAGAGAAAGCCCTCATGCAACTTAGTGACTTGTATAGGCAGCAGTTATGTATAAAAACCTGATTTGTCATTTCTGTGAGAGCTTGAGTGTATTCTGGTAAAGGAGAGTATTTGGAGAGTATTGTATGGAGAACACAAGGGCCAAATTCAGGAAGCCTCCGTGTAAGAGTTATAACTCTTACACGGAGGCTGCAGTTAAACGGTGTGATGTCAGCATGTCATGCATATGCATGAGGTGCATGAGGCATGCTGAATCACACTGTAACTCTTACACGGTCCGTGTAAGACAGTAGGGGGCATGTCTGTAGGCTAAGCCCTGCAAGCGGACATGCCCCCGGAAGTCTAGAATGGCAGAAAGTAAACAGCCACGAGAGAGGCCATGGAAATGTGAATAAACACACTACACAACACATGCCCTCACAGACCAGCAATGTAAAAAGTGAACAGATGTTATAAAATGAAAATGAAAACTGTTTTATTTTTTTTAAAACCCCGTAAATGTTTGCTACTGTGTGCGCTTGTGTGCGCGGGTGTGCTACTAGCGCAACTGCAGTTAGGAATCAGTGGAAAAGGATATAAGAACTAAATATGCAAAGTAAGCCAAAAAGTAATAGCATAGCGGTAGAGTTGTCGGCTTAAGAGCAGGCAGGCAAGGTTCGAGCCCACACAACCTTTTTCTTTTTTTTGTAAATAAGCACTAAAAATGCCCCTGACAGTATTGTACAAATGTAAAAGTATTTCCTTTTGTAAAATGAAATGAAATGGAGCATATATTTTCAAGTAATACAATAATAAAAATATTTAGAAATGTACTGATAGCTAAGCTGCTGTGAGACAGAGTGCCCGTAGCTGAGTAGTTTTTCAAAGGCTGCAAATTGTTTGCCAGTAGCTAAGCACTGGTTTAACAGGCTCAAACTGTGTGCAACTAGCCGTGCTTAGCTTAACATGTGTGTTACTAGCCAATTAAGGTTTAACCCAGTGCACACCGTTTGCGTGGAGGTGTGCGCCGCACCCACAAGCTAACCACCGGTGCACATGCGTGAGCTCTGCGCAAACGAGCGCAGACCTGGTTTTAAGTGCTTAAAAGTGCTTTTGGCATGTTTGATTGACAGGTCCTGAACTCATTTCTAGACAGTCATGAAAATTAAAAATCAGTGGTCAGATTCGAACCCAGGATACCATGCACTAGAGTCAAGGCACTAAACCACTAAGCCATGACAGCAGTACTTAGAAATGCAGAAATAGCATATATATATAGGATATAATCCAAAATGGAGCATGATAAAGCAGTTTCTGTGAAGTAGATACAATTCCAAAATGGCCAATCATAGAAATGTGTGGGAAAATTGGCATATATAAGCCCCATAGGTGGGAATACACAGCATAAACGATTGTAGAATAGACCTGCAGGCAGAATGAGTGGAGTACGGGAGGGACGTTGCTTTCGAGCACAGCGGTGGGGCATTGAGGAGTCCAGATACATGGTCTGGCTCCTAGTTCACCATCATGAGGCCCAACTCATGCAGGGCCAGGTCTCATGGGGAGCATACAGGGCGGAGGCATGGGACCAGTTGGCTCATGATCTCACTAGTGCTACTGGGATTCCATGTACTGGTGAGCAGGTCCGTCACCACCATGCGGACCTGAAGCGATGTAAAGAAGACCAGTTGACCCAATGGATCCAGGAGGCCCGGGATATGCCCAACGCCCCACTACTGAGTAAATTACATTTTACTTATGTATGTAAGGAATTCAACTAGCTGATACCATGGAGATGTGTATTCCAATATTACTTGTTTTGTATTACAGCTGCAGGTGTCCGCTCTGCAAATCGCAGGGCACATGACCGCAGGCTGGTGCGGCTGCGCCATCATGCAGGTTAGTAACCCCACCTAGTACTTGTAAATAAATATTATAGTGTAGCACGTAGCAGAACACTGCAGTGTATTGATTAAAAGTAATAGAATGTGCAAGCAAAAAGTGAAAGTCTGCAGGTATGGCTGCAACAAGTTCATCAGTATGCAAGTGAAACTGGAAATATAATTGATAGAAATAAACAGTTCTGTAATACAGATGTCCCACCATTAATTAAATGTAGTATAACCTGCAGTAGTCTCAAGAGTACAGCTTCAGAAGCTGAGTTAATCACATGTGAGATATATCCCCTGTTGAAATGCTGAATCATGACAGAAGTGAGGCTGCTGGAAAGTGTTTGAATCACCACAGGTCTAATATGTGAAAAGCCTAGAAGTACCAACCTGAACTGTGAAATAGCAGGATGTGTGAGAGTGACAGAAAGGGTCATGTATCAATAAATAAAGTAGTAATAACCCCTGAATATATAAGCCTCAGTGTGGTTCTACCGAACTAAATGCATGTGGGAATTACAAATTAACATCCCAAACTGATTGCAGTGTGTCTGAATCTTGAATGTTTAAGCCAAAATCTGTATATGGTGATGACAGTCAACAATTTTCAGATAGAATGAATGATTGTCTGACATACTAAACATCCATAGTTGTCCCCTGCCCTGTCATCAAAGTGTAGCAGGATGATATATCTGATCAAAGTCAAAATAACTAGGATAGTGATGTATCTGTAACAGGTCTAGCATGACAGTCAATTAAAAATCATTTTGAAACTATCACCCACAAGTTAATTGTGTTTCTATTACAAATGTATATTAATGTATAATTTATGAATGTGTCATCATTTTCTTTCTCCACCCCACCCTATAATTGCAAATTAAAAAACTCACTAAATATTGGTATGTGAACATTTCATTAACCATGGACATTTGTCCTGTTGTTTCAAAAATATATGCATGTCCGTTGTTGCATGTGCCCTGTTCATACCTGCAAACCTGATGGCCTGTTGCCATTAATCAACCCTGCATGTTGCTTGATTGTGTATTTCTGTTCAAATAATGCATGTGATATTGATATGCCTGTTGTTCAATGGTGTTAATATCTGGGTGTTTGTTTAATGGGAATACCAATGCATGCTGTTACAACTAATTTGAATGGAATAATATGCTACTAACCCAAAGTAACATAACATACTCACAAACTTAGAACGCTTGGGAAGGCGGGTCCCAGCGGACCCACCTCATCTGGTGACTGCACCTGGCACTAGAGCCCAGGCTGGACCCTCCTCCGGTGGCCCTGTGCCATCTTCGGGTGGAAGCGCTGCAGGGGATGGGGCCTGTCCCCCCTCTGCAAGCGTGGCCGGAGGAGCCCGTCCACTCACCCTCCAAGGTGTCCAGTCTGTGGTGCAAAGGGAGATCCAAGACTCTGTTCTTGGGCCCCTACCCCAGCTTGAGGCCCGGGTGGCACAGCTTACGGGCATGCCCATTGTCCCACCTGCACAGCCCCCAGCACAGCCCTGTCCTGGGCTGCGAAGGAACAGTGGTAACTGCCTATGGGTGGGGATATCAGTTCCACTGTTGCCATCTGTGGGCTCATGTGCCCTGGATATCCCAACCTCCGTCCCCGTCAATTGTGTAACCCCCCCACATGTGTCATACACTGCCCCTGTATGCATCTTGTCTGTCTTGTCTGTTAACCTACCCAATCTACCTCCCCAGCTATACCGACTACCTTCACCTTACATACCGCTCTCACCTGAAAAAAAAAAAAAAGGGCACTTTGTACCCACAAAAAAATTACGCCCCATACATAGCTGTCCATGTTGCACACATGTCCGCTGGACATTGAAACTGTTAATTACAATTGGCTGTACAACAGGTATTAATGTTGTCCTGACACCTCTCTCAGGGGTGGAAGGTTTCAAATGTCACACCAAATTACATACAAATGCACAGCTGTTGCTGAGAAAGACATGGGCAGCTATGGGCCTCACCTACATCCTTCCTGCAAATCCCAAGATTGTTTCCCTACTGTCTTATCCTCTTTGTGACCCCTTTTTCACCACTTTCCTGTCACCCCTTTTTCTTTTCTTTCAAAGAAAATAGCGGTGTAAGCTTGTGTCGGAGCTCACCGCTAGTGCGCATGCGTGAGCTCCACGCAAACGAGCGCAGACCTGGTTTTAAGTGCTTAAAAGTGCCTTTGGCACTTTTGATTGACAGGTCCTGTACACATTTCGAAAGAAAAAAAAATTCCCACTGCCAGTCTCGAACCCAGGACCTTGGTAATACTAGTCTATATGACCTGCCACTATGCCATGACTCTCATACAAGAGCATAGTGCTAAAATAAATATAACATGTAATAGTAGGAAGCAATATAAAGGCAATATAGGATGTGTAGTACCCAAAGCATGTCAGGTAGATTTTTAATGCCCGAATTACTGGATTCCCATACTAGTTTAGTGTTAACAGAAACAGCCCTGCTAATTGTTAGCTTGTACATAATAATGTAAGGTAATGTACATATACGAAAGTATTATATGTACACACACATATATATATATATATATATATATATATATATATATATATATATATTAATACATATGAAATATAGTGGTAGGTGTCAGTATTCATACACACTCACTACAGGAAACAGTGAAGATAAATGCAGCAACCAGAATCTGCAACACAGCCTGACTCCTGTGAGACTTACTAATCCTTTTAACTGCTTAAAGGTGCCTTTAGCACTTTGATTGACAGGTCAAAGTATATGTGTACATACATATATATATATATATATATATATATATATATTAATAAATATAGTGGTAGGTGTCAGTATTCAGTATTCATACTACAGGAACTACAGGAAATAAATGCAGCAAAATGCAACCAAAACACAGCACACAGCCTGCACTACTTACTAATTCAACTTTAACTGCTTTAAGGTGCCTTCAGCACTTTGATTGATAGGCCCTGTACTCAATTTGAAAGCAAAATAAAAGCATACTATTAGGCCCTACCACAAGACCATTGTAACACTAGTCTGTATGACCTACCACTAAGCCATGACTCTCATACAGGAATATAGTGCTAAAATAAGTAGAACATGTAATAGTAGGAATGAAGATAAAGGCAATATAGGATGTGTACTACCCAAAGCATGTCAGGTAGACTTTACTGTCCTAATTACTGGATTCCCATACTAGTTTAGTGTTAACAGAAACAGCCCTGCTAATTGTTAGCTTGTACTTAATAATGTCAGCTAATGTACATATATGAAAGTATGTATATGTGCACATATATATATATATATATATATATATATATATATATATATATATATATATATATATATATATATATATATATATATATTAATACATATGAAATATAGTTGTAGGTGTCAGTATGCATACACACTCACTACAGGGAACAGGTGAGAGAAATGAAGCAACCTGAATTTACAACACAGCCTGAATCATGAGAGAGATACTAACCTTCACACTCACAGAACACTGTCGAAAGCATAGCAGCATGGTCCACACCCTTACAATCTGAAAGGGCAACGCCTATCTCACATACCCTTTTATAGCACTGTCCTGAAATCACAGTGAGACATGCAATCAGTACACAACTGGCTGCATGCAATTAGCAAATGCTGCCTTACAATTGGTGCAGAGGCCATCACATGGACCTATGCAGATACCTACAAAAGCATCCAGTACTAACACTCAACACATGCAATACATTCATTGCACCAAACTGACGGAGAAAGAGAGAGAGAGAGAGAGAGAGAGAGAGAGAAAAAGAAAAAAAGAAAGAAAGAAATAAAGCAATAAACGCAGTGAAAAAAAAACTGCATCATCACAGCAGCAAAAGCAGCAGCAGCAAACAGCAAGTAGCACCAGTGACACAGCAACAGCTGACACAAACACAGGTAATGCAAAGTAGCAGGTTAATACTGTGTTTACTGTGAAACCTCCAAATGTATCATAGTTCACTATCTATAGGTATGTCCATGAGATAGGTTGTGTGTACATAGTCCTGATATATATACATATGTAATATTGCTGTACATGTCGTCCATACTTAAAATTTCCATAGCTTAAAACACAAGGCCAGTTATGCATATGATGCAGTAGTTCCCAGGTTCAGTAGAGGTTCCTCCTCATTGGTGTGGGACCACTGTGTATGTATGGCACTGTTCAGGTACATATCCTGTAGTATGGCCAGGGATTAATATCAGTCTGTAATGTGGTGCTATGTCCTCTAGGGGTGAACGTATCACACATCCAGGGATACCATTTTGTAACAGTGATGCTGTGTGTTCTGCAATGTTGAGGGTGGCCCTCACCTGGACATGTGAGATGATAGGGAGGTTACATTCATCTGTGATAACTAATTCCACTTGTGTAGGAGAATGGGGGGGGGATACCTGCACCTAAACTGTCTGCAACAATGTTGCCAATATCTGTGCATTTGGTGAATGTGAAGCATCTTACCACTGCTGACCACAGATGCCTTGCCTTCATGTGAATCTGCTCTGTGCTGCAGTAGCCTCCTGCTATTGTTATACAATGTGCCTGTATCTGTAGTCCACTGGACAGGATAAATAAGTGGTGTGCATATGGTCTGGGTTAGATATGTGTGTGCACATTACATGCACTATGTGGGATGTCTGTGGTAAGCTTTTGCAAAGGGGCCAGCAGTGTGTGTTGTGGCTTCCACTGGCCCAGTGGGCTGCATGGATAGCATCACAGTCCTAACTAATGAATAACTGTGTAATTACATACATACATAGCAAGGTAGTGTACTGTGCTTGTGATGTTGTTGGGATATGTATATCCAGGCTGAGTAATGTGTGTCCACATCACAGTGTTGGATGGCAACACACATACAGTATGTTGGGATGAACACCCAGAGTGTTTCAGAAGTGTTGCCTGTGCAGAAATATCTGGCCATTACCTGTGCATCCCCCACAATACACACACATGCAACATATGGCAGAAGTAGTATAGCAGTACACATAGGTTCATAGGTTAATACTAGGCTATTTGCCCTAGGGCATTGATAAGCCTAGCAGAATGTGTTTGTCTTTTGCCACCCAATTAAATTTTATGTTGCTATGCCCTTTTCCGAGGTTAGTATACTGTGCCTCTGTCTAACAGTGACATAGAAGTGATACCCGGGGTACAACTATGATCTCCATCCACTCATCCAGTTTCCTATGGAAGAGAGTCAATGAGGGACTCTGCCTAACCTGTACTGCGAGTTCATTACAGAGTGAAGGGAGCCTCTGGGTTATGAATCTGTCTCTCCAGCATGTCCTATTTATTTCAGTGCTGAGGTTCAGGTCTCCTGAGCATGTGGCTGTATAGGAGTTTGATTTCCTGAGGTGCAGCATGTCCATTACTTCTGGGTTGGACATGGCTGTATATGGCAGGCACAGACTGCCTCTGAACAGGCAGTATGCCACTGAGTCCAGCTGGAATTTCTTTAACTGGGCAGCATATGGCATCTGTTTGAGCCTTTTGATCCTCTTGATGAGGTACTGTTGGGGTTTTTCCAGTTACTGTAGGTGTCTGGTTAGGTACATCCCAAAAGGGGCATTGTACTCAATTATAGGCCTGATGATGGATGAGTAAAGAGACACGATGACCTCCCCTGATGTACATGTGAATCCCTTCATGATTAGCTGGGCTATATAACATGTTTTTCAATCCACTTTGGCCACGTGGTTGTCAAATGACAGATTGCTATCAAGTTTGTTCCCCAGGTCCCCAATTATGTCTTCTGTACTTAATGGCTTAACACCTATGTGGTACTGTGCCACCAATGTGGAGGTGTGGGTATCTTTGATGAATATTGATACTCCCCCTCCTTTTGTTATTTGGTCCAAGTGTTGGGCCGACAAGAATGGTAACAGGTATAACTTGGTACTGCTGGTGTGCTCTTGGGAAACCTGAAACAGGTTTCTGTTACTGCACAGATATCAATGTCCATAATGCTAAGTAGAGTTTTGAGTGCATGTATCCTGAGGTCTAGACTTCTGGTGTTGAGTAGCATTACTCTTAGTTCCTCATCCTTTGTGATACGTATGGATGTGGGTTTGCCTTATGAGCCTAGCCTAATAAAGGCACTATGGGTGTAGCAAGAGCCTCTGCCAAAATCCAAAAGCCCAGGGGTGGCAGGTGCAAGCTGTCCCTAGCAAAGCATTGTGGCTTGTACAGCATATCATCCCAAGCTGACAGGCATTGGATCACCTTTGAATGACACCAGTACTTCAGTCAATTGTTGAAAGTGATCATCTTGCCTTGATATTGTGGCATCATTCTTGGTGAGGGTAAGATGCTACTCAAGGTCAGGGTCATACTGTCTTGGGCTACATGCTCAGAGAGCTCCTTTCTGTCTCTTTTCATGTAGTCCAGGGAGGTATGTGTCAGGTCATTCACACCAACATGGACAATGAGTGAGTCATATTTGTACTTGCCTT
This sequence comes from Protopterus annectens, assembly GCF_019279795.1. NCBI lineage: Eukaryota > Metazoa > Chordata > Ceratodontiformes > Protopteridae > Protopterus > Protopterus annectens. Next base: position 76,453,643 of record NC_056745.1, read on the forward strand.
GGAGTTACTTGAGTGCTTGTGTTATGTGGCGGGTCGTAGTGCCCAACAGGCTGCACACTGTGACCCTCTCCTCGTTCAGCCTGGTGAACGTGACGTCAGTGTGCCTGATGATAGAGTCACCTATTACAAGTGTATGAGGTGTGTTGTTTACTGTTAAGGGCTGTGAGTGTTCAGCACATTGGCTTTGTGAGATATGTGTTGCACGTGTTTGGTTTTGGGGTAGTGGTTGCTTGGGTGTCTGCTTTGGAGGTCTCTGCTGCTTAGGCAGATCTTTATTTTGAGCCTCTGAGTATGTTTTTGTGTGATTATGTGTTTGTTTTGCTGTCGTGGTAGGTCTATGTGAGACTGGAATTGTAGTGAGTGTGGTTTCCTTCTCCACCTGACTGGTTATGGCAGTATTGAGTAGAGAGAGCCTAGCCTCCAGTTTGGTAGATGGTTGCATCACTCACATGTGTTTGAATTTGTTGTTAGGAGGAGGGGGTAGTCTGTGTACATGAGGCTGTTATAACATTGCCTCTGGATTACCACACTCACCAGCTGGACTGGAGAGGAGATTGACAACTGACCTTTGGACATGCTAAAATACCATTGTGAATTCCGTAATAATTGAAAACAAGGTCCAGTGGGGAGTGAGGGTGTACTGATATTAATTTCTACTACTGACTGATATAATAGCTTCAGTGAGCAAGTGCCAGGTAACTTAAGTGCAATGTGTTACAATTAAGTAAATGCAAAAACAACAAGCAGTCACTTTCTGTCAAGTGTAACAAGGAAATAAGTACAGTAAGCGATGCAGATATCAGTCGTGATTCACAGAATTGCTGAGAAGCTGTGTATTTTGTGGAATTAGCGTACCAGTGAAATAACAAGCTAACAAATAACAAGCATATAAACAAAGCTAGATTCAGGAGGCTTGGATGTAGTGTATGTTACAGCAAACAAGGTGTACCAATGTCAGTAAGATACAGTTCAAATATGCAGGCACTATAAACCTTAAACCAGAAGTTCCCAGCTATGAATGGCAGAGTACAGCCTATTCTCACACAAGAGTGCAGACCACAAACCTTGTTAATGTTAAATAACTGGCCTGAAGCCCAACTGCTTATACCAGAACTAATACACTTGGACACTGGGCTCTCAATCAGCAGTTCCCAACTTAGAAGGATGACAGCTACCTGTCCTGCCACCACAGTGCTTGCCACAAACCAAAA